>NC_064817.1:115264058-115350289 GCF_023721935.1 Panthera uncia | reverse complement strand
GAAAAGTGGTTTCAATTCTATATAGGATGGCCAGGAGAGGCTCGGTGATGAAGTGACACTCGAATGGAGAGCTGC
This sequence comes from Panthera uncia, assembly GCF_023721935.1. NCBI lineage: Eukaryota > Metazoa > Chordata > Mammalia > Carnivora > Felidae > Panthera > Panthera uncia. The sequence goes on along the minus strand of NC_064817.1, from coordinate 115,350,214 downwards.
AAGAACTGAGGAGTGAGCAATCCAGGCAGAGGAACGTCAAGTGCATTTTCAAGGAATAAAGAGGCATAAAGAAGCGCGTGTGGCCTTTGGCCAATAGACCTTTACTGAAGACGCTGAAATTTGAATTTCATATCATTTTCACACCATGCAATCTTCTCTTTATTGTTACTGTGCTGTCTTATTTCTCAAATATTAAAGTATGTCAAGAACGTGTAAAATAGGTTAACAAAGAAAACTCTTAGCTCATGGGCCATGCAAAAATGGGTGGCAGCCTGGAACTGGCTCGTGGGCCACAGTTCGCTGACCCTGTTTAGAGTCTTGAAGACTTTCCTGACAACTTTCCGTTGTCAGGCTTTCACTGATGGAGACGGGAGTCGCTGCAGAGTGCGGAGCGGCAGAGGACGTGACCTGATGTGCATTTTAAAAGGGTCATTTTGGGGGGCAGCAGGGTGGCTCAGTCGGTTAAGCATCTGACCCTTGGTTTCAGCCCAGATCGTGATCTTACAGTCCGTGAGTCTAAGCCCCGCGTCGGGCTCTGTGCTCACAGCTCGGAGCCCGGAGCCTGCTTCGGAGTCTGTGTCTCCCTCTGTCTCTGCCCCTCCCCTGCTTTCTCTCTCTCTCTCTCTCTCTCTCTCTCTCTCTCTCTCTCAAAATAAATAAACTTTAAAAAAAGGATCATTTTGGCTGTTGTGTTGAGTGGGGGCAAATTTAGCAGCAGGAATATTACTATCATACTAATCCAGGCAAAAGGTGGATATATTTGAAGATCTACTTTCAGTATTTTAAGATTTTTGCATCTGCGTTCATGAGTGGGATTGACCTATACTAACTTTTTGTATTACTTTTGGCTTATTTTGTTATGAAAACCAATGGGGGAAGGTGTGACCTCGTTTGCATTTACTGAAAAAGAATCGCAAATATTAGATTCTTGTCTTCCTTGAATGATTGGTACAAATACACTGTAAAACCATTGGGGCCCGATGTTTTCTTTGTGGAAAGACTTGTACTTTCAGATTCCATTCCTGTAATGCTTATGAGACACGTCTGGTTTTCTATGTTTTCTTAAGTAAATGTGATGTTTCTTTTTCTAGGAATTCACCCGTATACCATAATTTTCAAACGTTTGATCATAAAATTGTTCATAATATCCTCTTCTTTTGGGGTGCCTGGGTGGCTCAGTCGGTTAAGCGGCCGACTTTGGCTCAGGTCATAATCTCGCGGTCCGTGAGTTCGAGCCCCGCGTCAGGCTCTGTGCTGACAGCTCAGAGACTGGAGCCTGCTTCAGATTCTGTGTCTCCCTCTCTCTCTGACCCTCCCTCGTTCATGTTCTGTCTCTGTCTCAAAAATAAATAAACATTAAAAAAATTAAAAAAAAAATAATATCCTCTTCTTTTAATCTCTACCGTTCCTGCCATTATAGCCCCGTTTTCATTCCCATTATGCTTTATTTGTACTTTCCGTTTTCTTGATCGATTTTAGCAGATACATCTTAGATGTATAATATTTTCTTCATTATCCATAGGCATTTTCCAATTAATATGGTTTCTTGTCTGACACATGAACTATTCAACGACGTGTTTTACAATTTCCAAACCTATGAGATTTAGTCACCTATATCTTTATTGATTGCATGTGTAGTCAATATAATATCGCCTCTTTGAAAAATTTTAAGTCTCACTTTACAGACCCCATCATCACTACTGAATTGACTCTAAAATTTCATTTGCAGGGTCACCTGGGTGGCTCAGTCGGTTGGTTAAGCGTCCAACTTCAGCTCAGGTCATGATCTCGTGGTTCGGTCCATGGGTTTCAGCCCCGCGTCGGGCTCTGTGCTGACAGCTCGGAGCATGGAACATGCTTTGGATTCTGTGTGTGTGTGTCTCTCTCTCTGCCCCTCCCCCACTCGTTCTCTCTCTCTCTCTCTCTCTCTCTCTTTCAAATATAAGTAAACATTTAGATTTTTTTCTTAATTTCATTTTCAGGTACCCCACTCACTATCTCCTGCCTTTCCAACTTATATTACTATACCCATTCCAACAATTCTCTGACCACATAAAGACCTCTAACACAATTACCTTACTTCTTTTTAAACCCTTTGTCACCTCCTGATCCCCACCCCTTGTCTTCTTGCCCATCATGTCTTCCACAGCCTAGCACTGTGACCCTTCACATATTCGTCCTGAAAGCCCTTGTCCTTCTCTGCCAACAAAACCCAAGCACGGCTCAAACCCAAATCTCTGGAGCTTTTATTTATGAAGCTAAATGTGGCTGGAGGAAAACACCAATGATACTGACTTTTTTTTTTTTTTTTTTTTTTTTTTTAGCAGGCTGGAAGCCCAGTGTGGAACTCAACACAGGGCTTGACCTCACGACCCTGATATCGAGACCTGAGCTAAGATCAAGAGTCAGATGCTTAACTAACTGAGCCACCCAGGTGTCTCCAACACTGATTCTTCTTACATGAAATCTGGGGTACAAATCTCAAATGCGTACTCAATACTACTCAAGAATCAAACCATATTTCCCTTGTAAATTCACTCTTCCCTATAAGCTCTACCTTCCCTACTTCAATGGGTGATCAATCCTGATGCCCATCTAAACTAACACTTCCATCAGGGCACCGGGGTCCCACACCCTCGTACCTCCTCGAGGACTTTTCTCTCGCAAATAACCCCAGTGTCCTGCAATGTCAGTATTTCACTCTATACCACATGATACCCTTCAGCATGAAAATATGCTGCAATAGTTTCCATCTTTAAAAAGCAAACATTTCTCTGATACCTTTTAAAACATAACTTCTTGGGGCGCCTGGGTGGCTCGGTCAGTTAAGCGTCCGACTTCGGCTCAGGTCGTGACCTCACGGTCCAGGAGTTCGAGCCGTGCATCAGGCTCTGTGCTCAGAGCAGCCTGGAGCCTGCTTCGGATTCTGTGTCTCCCTCTCTCTGCCCCTCCCCAACTCGTGCTCTGTGTCTCTGTCTCTCAAAAATAAATAAATGTTAAAAAAATAAAATAAAATATAACTTCTTAAAACTGTTATCTATTTTGACTGTCTTTAATTGCTCCCTCTCATCCTCTCAATTCTCCCCCTCCAAAAAATTTAGGGTTTGATCATCATCTGATAAAATCTCTCACCTTAAAAGTTCATTCACCACAATGGAGATTTACAGAAATGGATTGTTACTTGGGGAAAAAAACAAAAGGTATAGAGAATTCATTAACATCATCACTGTAAACCATATCATTTTGGTATAGAGAAACAACCTATTTCACTGCCTTTATTGGATTTAATTTAACATTTATTTCAAATATGCTGAAGCAAAATATTTCAGGGGAGTAAAACATAGTATACAGTGGCAAAAACTAAATAAAACCCCCTAATGACCTTTCTGAGTCCTGATCCATATAAACGTCTTTACACGTGTTATCAGTTGTAAAAATGATTACGGTTTATTCTTTATCTTTACTTATCGCTAGAGCATAGGATTTCTTTGAGGCCGTCCTCAGGAATTTGTGTTAATGTATTTTTTTAAGTTTATTTATTTAGTTTGAGAGAGACAGAGAGAGAGAGCAAGAGCTCTAGCTGGGGAGGGGCAGAGAGAGAGGGAGAGAGAATCCCAGGCAGGCTCCATGCTGTCAGTGCAGAGCCCGATGTGGGGCTTGAACTCACAAACCGTGAGATTATGACCCGAGCCAAAATCAAGAGTCAGACGCTTAACGTACTGAGCCACCCAGGTGCCCTGTGTTCACGTATTTAAAAAAATTTTTTTTTTAACATTTATTTATTTTTGAGACAGAGAGAGACAGAGCATGAACGGGGGAGGGTCACAGAGAGAGGGAGACACAGAATCCGAAACAGGCTCCAGGCTCTGAGCTGTCAGCACAGAGCCCGACGCGGGGCTCGAACCCACGGACCGCGAGATCGTGACCTGAGCCGAAGTCGGACGCTTAACCAACCGAGCCACCCAGGCGCCCCGTTCACGTATTTTATATGGTCTTCCCTGTCAATGATTCTTACACTTATCACCAGGTATTTATTCACCTTGGAAGCATACGAGAGGCTGAAACTTTACTATTTGTGAAGCACCAGATAATACTAATAAAGCATGATCAGAGGCAACACTATTCCCAAAGTGTTCTACAGAATCTGTGGAAATCTTTCATTAGGAATGGAGCCTCTTAAATAAACGACTTGCACTTTTTTTCTCAAAACTGACTACAAACTTACGGGAATCAAAGCTATGTGATACTGACCGAAAGATAGATATGTAGATCAACAGAACAGAATTGACAGTCCTGAAATAAACAAATGTAGCCATGGTCAATTGATTTTCAATAACAGTGGCAGGGGCATTCAATGGGGAAAGGAATTGCCTCTTCGATAAATGGTGCTGAGAGAACTGGTTGTCCATATGTAAAAGAATGAATTTGGACCTCTGTCTCACACCATATACAAATATTAACTCAAAATCCAACAAAGACGTAAATGTAGACGCTAAAATTATAAAATTTCTTAGAAGAAAACAAAGGAGAAAACCTTTGTGACCCTGGGTTAGGCAGAGAGTTCTTACCTATAACCCCAGAAGCCTAGTCCATAAAATAAAGAATTGATGTTAAAATTTTCTACTCTTAGATATTTTTAAGAGAATGAGGAAACTTCATCAAAATTTAAACTTTTGTACTTCAAAAGGCATCATTAAGAAAATGAAAAACCAAGACTAGGAGAAAATATTTACAAATCATATATCTGATAAGGATCTGCTATCAGGAATATATAAAGAACTAAACAATAAAAAGACAACCCAACTTTAAAAATAGGCAACGGATCTGAATAGAACTTTCTCTAACAAAATACATAAATGGCCAATAAGAACATAAAAACATGCCCAACGTAATGTAGTTGCTAGGGAAATACAAATCAAAACCGTAAAGAGATATCACTTCACACCCACTGTCCTTAGTGAGAATGTAGAGAAACTGAAACTCTCACCCACTGCTAGTGGGAATAGAAAATGGTATATCCACCCTGGAATACATTTTATCAGTTTTTAAAAAAAGTTAAAGATAGGGGCACCTGGGCGGCTCAGTCGGTTAAGCGTCCGACTTCGGCTCGGGTCACGATCTCGGGGTCCGTGACTTCATGACTTCGAGCCCCGCGTCGGGTTCTGGGCTGACGGCTCGGAGCCTGGAGCCTGCTTCCGATTCTGTGTCTCCCTCTCTCTCTGCCCCTCCCCCGTTCATGCTCTGTCTCTCTCTGTCTCAAAAATAAATAAATGCTAAAAAAAAAAAGTTAAAGATAAACTTATCATATAATCAGGCAATTCCACTCCTAAGTATCCAGCAAAGCTAGACAAAAACATAATGTCTACACAAAGACTTGTACATGAATGCCGGAGCAGGATTGGTCAAAATAGTCAAAAAGCGGAGACGACCCAAATGTCCATCCACTGGCTAGCCATGGCAATGGATAAAAAAAAAAAAGGTGGTATGTCCACACAATAGAATGCTCCTTGGGACTAAAAGGGAAGAAACAAAGTATTGGCTCAAGCTACAATGCGGATAAACCTTGAAACCATGAGGCTAAGTGAAAGGATCCAGGTATTATAGGATTCAATTTTCATATGAAATGTCCAGAAAAGGTCCATCTGTAGAGACAGAACGCAGGCCTGATATACTCTGAACTGTACGCGAAGAAGTTCTAATCGAATGCTTAATTACATTTTAATTTGTTTCTAATCTGCTCATTGTTGTAGTCCTGGCTAGTAACACAGCGTCTGCCATGTGACAGATGCTCGATAAAGATTCGCTGAATGAATCGATGGATGCACGAGTAAGCTATCCCATACAGTCTCTTCCGCTTAAATGTCCCGAGGCAAATTGGTATCTTCCCTTTTGGCAGTGGAGAAGCTATTTGGTGATTGAGTGACTGGCCATGGAAATGTTCAAATGGAGAGCTATCAATGGCTTCTATTTCTATATTATTCTATGTGTCCAGGGGACCTGAGAACATCCAAATCGTGCCTGATGTCACTGTCACATTTCCCCCTAAATTCACTGAGTTGTATGCATAAAGGAGATATGGCTAAGCAAAGTAACACTAATTGCAGGGCGCCTGGGAGGCTCAGCCAGTTGAGCATCCGCCTTTTGATTTCCGCTCAGGTCACGATCCCAGGATCATGAGACAGAGCCCTGTGTCGAGCTCCACGTCAAGCGCGGAACCTGCTTAAGATTCTCTCTTTCCCTCTCCCTCTGCCCTTCCCCCCCTAAAAAAATATGACACGCATCGCAAACCAGAACTTATCCCACCCCCCACCGCCCCCGACCTAAGGTACATTTCAACCATCTCATTTGGGATGCTTACAGATGCAAGGACCATAAAATCTGAACTCAAACTAGCTCAAATAATAAGGGCATTTGTTTTGTCACTTAACAAGTCCAGAGATTAGGTAGGCTCCAGACACAGGCCTACGACTCAAGTCCCTGTGATTCTTGGATTCTTCCTTCTTCATGTGCTGTTGTCATCCTCGTGTTAGTGGCAAAACGGCTGCACCAGTTCCCAGGGCCACATGCTAACACGACAAAGCCCAAAAGTAAAAGAAGGGGCCATCTTCTCTGGTGTCACTTAAGAATTAAAAAGAAAAACAATCGCCCCCCCCCCCCCACCCTGCCACCGGTAGATTCTCCTTCAGGTATTTATTGGCCACAATAAGTTCATGTGTCGGTTCCTAAACTAAATCAATGGCAAGGAGAATGGGATTGCCATGAGTGCCTTACCCGTGGTGGTCAAACACGACTCTACGGGGTTTGGGAAACATACAGAGGTGTTTTGGGATGTCATGATGATTGGGAAGCACCACTGGCAATGTTTGGGATAGTCCCATAGCACAAATCGTTTTTCTGCAAAATGTTAATAGCGGAGACAAATCAAGATATACTCCTAAAGGTGGAGGTGAGGTCACCCTCCTCTGAATCACATGGGTGAAAGAGGCCTACTTGAACGCAATCAAGGTTTTTGTAGGAAGGAAAAGGAGGGGAAATGCTTGAAAAGGCACCTACCATGTCAATAATATCCAAGTAAGCAAGCCCGAATGCCTCGGAGTTCTCCTTTTTGCTAACTAGCCAGACTGAAATAATCACAAAGTCAAGGTCGCATCCTCACCGATTCTTGTTTGTCTTTGTTTTGTTTCTTTTTGCATATATAATAGCCATCCTAACAGGTATGAAGTGATACCTCATTGTGGTTTTGATTTCCATTTTCCTGATGATTAGTAATGTTGAGCACCTTTTCATATACTTGTTGCCATTTGCAGGTCTTCTTCAGGGAAATGTCTATTCAAATCCTTTCCCCATTTTTTAACTATTGAGTTGTAGGAGTTCCTTACATATTTTGGAAATTAGCTCCTTATCAGATATATGCAAATATTCTCTCCCATTCCCTAGGCTGCCCTTTCACTGTACTGGTGACTTCCTTTGCCACGCAGAAGCTTTTTGGTTTGATGTTGTCCCACTTGTCTATTTTTGCTTTTGTTGTTTGTATTTTGGCGTTATCTCCAAAAAGTCATTGCCAACACCAACATCGGGAATATTTTTCCCTATGTTTTCTTCTAGGAGTTTTATGGTTTCGCGTTTTACATTTAAGTCTTTACTCTGAGTTAAGTTTTGTGTATGGCATAAGATAAAGATCTAATTTTACTCTTCTGTATGTGGCTATTCAGTCTTCCCGACATCATTTATTGAAGAGACTGAACTTTCCCAATGTGTATTCTTGACATTTTTGTCAAAGATCAGTCCAGCATATACGTGTGGGTTTATTTCTGGGCTCTCTATTCTATTCCATTCGTCTATATGTCTACTTTATGCCAGTGTCATAGTGTTTTAATCATTGTAGCTTTGTAATATATTTTGAAATCAGGAATTGTGATGTTTCCAGCTTTATTTTCCTTTCTCAAGATTTCTGCGGCTATTTACGGGTCTTCTGTGGTTCCATATGAATTTTAGGATTGTTTTTTCTATTTCTGTGAGAAATGCCATTGGGATTTTGATAGGAATTACACTGAATCTGTAAATCGCTGTGGGTAGTATGAACATTTTAACAATAGTAAGTTTCATGATCCATGATCATGGGCTATATTTCAATTTTTATATGTCTCCTTTAATTTCTTTAATTAGTATTTTGTAGTTATCAGTGGACACGTTTTTCACCTCCTTACTTAAGTCTATTCCTAAGTATTTTATTCTTTTTTTCACGCTCTTGTAAATGGGATTGTTTTATTAATTTCTTTGTTTTTGACAGTTCACTATCGGTTTGTAGAAACACAACTGATTCTTTGTATTGACCTTGTAACCTGCAACTTCACTGAATTTGTTGATTAGGCCTAACAGTTTCTCAGTGGAGTCTTTATGGTTTCCTATACATAAGATCATGTCATCTGCAAAGAGTCAAGTATACTTCTTTTCTTTTTCTATTTTTGAGAGAGGGAGAGACAGAGTGCAAGTAGGGGAGGAGTAGAGAGAGAGCGGGAGACACAGAATCTGGAGCCGGCTCCAGGCTCTGAGCTGTCAGCACAGAGCCCGACACGGGGCTCAAACCCACAAACCAGGAGATCATGACCTGAGCTGAAGTCAGACACTTAACCGACTGAGCCACCCAGGCGCCCCGATTTTACTTCTTTTCTGATTTGGATGTCTTTTGCTTCTTTTTCTTGCCTAATTGCTCTGGCTAAAAACTCTGCTACCATTTGAATAAAAGTGATGAGTGTGGGCACCTAGCTTTGTTCAATAGACTATTATTCAGCCTTAAAAAAACAAGGAAATCCTGGAATATGTGACAACACGGTGAACCTAATGGACATCGTGCTAAGTGAAATAAGCCAGTCATAGAAGAACAAACACTGCGTGATTCCACTTCTATTTGGTATCTAAAATAGTCAAATTCATAGGAGCAAAGTACAGAACGCTGGTTGCAGGGGCTGGGTGGGGGGATAAATGAATAATTACTGAGCAACAAACAAATTTTCAGTTAAGCAAGATGAATAGGTTCTACAGATCTGCTTATAAAAATTGTGCCTATAGATAACAAGAATGTATTGTACACTTAAAAATCTGTTAAAAGGTTGGGGGGGGGGGTTGCCTGGGTGGCTCAGTCAGTTAAGCGTCCGACTTCAGCCCAGTCTTGATCTCACAGTTCGTGGGTTCGAGCCCCGCGTTGGGCTCTGTGCTGACAGCTCAGAGCCTGGAGCCTGCTTCGGATTCTGTCTGTCTGTCTCTCTCTCTCTCTCTCTCTCTCTCTCTCTCTTTCTCTCTGCCCTTCTTCCACTCGTGCTATGTCTCTCTCTCTCTCTCTCAAAAAGAAATAAACATTAAAAAATGATTTGAAATCTGTTAAAAGTGTAGATCTCTTGTTAAGCATCCCTACCTCGATAAAATAAAATCCGAAATCCAAACAAAACAGAAGTAGTCATCAAACTGCTCATTTTGCCCTGAGCCCACACTTGAATCTCAAATCTTGTCTTAGTTGAAGAAAAAGGCTGGTCTAAGAAACACCTGTGAGTGCCAGGGAAAAAAGCATCCAAAGAGAATACAAAAGCATTTTGTTTGCAACGCCTACAGCAGAGCTAATCAAAGTTCCACCCCTCTCAGGTGCAACAGTTTCATGAATAGAAGAGGAAGAGGGAAAAGACAGGAGGATCTCACCCTTTTTGCCTCACTCTCACCACGGAAGCATATGAAAGATGTCAAATCCAAGTTCCCTAGATCTCGGACAAGGTACATTGTCTCCACCCACCAACACGAGGAACTGATTAGTACCTGTGATGAATTAAGATCAACTCTCCTCTCCCTCGAGGATGGATATAGGGGATCTCTGTACCCCTGGGGCAAGGGGCCTCAAGCAAGGACACTTGGTAACTCTGTAGAGCTTAGGTCCAGAGCCTGGAAGCGGTAAGATCAAGTACTAGATGCATTTTTAAATATACACCATAATGATTCTCATATAGACCATCGTGGTCCAGAAAACCACATTCTGAAAAAGAATATTACACAGTCCAACTAAGCAGGAGGTGGCTGATTTGCAACTGAATTAAATAGTTGTAAAATTGCACACAAGTGGGGCTTTTTGACTTCATAAGAAATACTTTGTTTAGAACTGATGAACATACTGGGGCGCCTGGCTGGTTTCATGGGTTAAGCGTCCAACTCTTGATTTGGGCTCAGGTCATGATCTCACAGTTCGTGAGTTCGAGCCCCATGTCAGGCTCTGTGCCCACAGTGCAGAGCCTGCTTGGGATTCTCTCCCTCTCCTCTCTCTTCCCTTCCCTCACTCATGCTCTCTCTCTCTCTCTCTCTCAAAATAAATAAACACTTAAAAAAAGAATTGATGAAATACAATTCATGTTAGACACAAAGGTGAAAACACACTGAGTTCCAAAGCAATAAAATATAAAGACATTTATAGAGTTAGAAGACAGTCATTTTAACTTTTTAAAACTTGAGTTTAAAAATAATGATACTTGTGGGACGCCTGGGTGGCTCAGTCAGTGAAGCGTCTGACTTTGGCTCAGGTCATGATCCCAGGGTTCATGGGTTTGAGCCCCGCGTCAGGGTCTGTGCTGACAGCTCGGAGCCTGGAGCCTGCTTCGGATTCTGTGTCTCCCTCTCTCTCTGCCCCTTCCTCACTCACGCTCTCTGTCTGTCTGTCTCTCTCAAAAATAAACATTACTTTTTAATAATGATATTTATTAATATAATTATTCATTGTTCACTGTATAGCATCTTATAAAAATGTATAAACCCACTGCTTGCTCAGTAAACACCAGGAAATTCAACATCAGCTCTTCAAATAAGCTCTGGTAGAGGCAGAAAGTGAAGAGATGTTCTGACCCTGAAATGTCTAGCTGTTCTTGTTCAGTCCTTCCCTCTGTGACTTCCTTTATTGAATTAAAACCATATTTGCTTATCGCTCCCATGTCATAGTCTCTATTAGTGTTTCATGATATTTTCTAGCACCTGGAGATATTACTCTGCCGGTGTGAAGGCTACTCCTGGTTCTGTCATAACACTAGAATCATTTTCTGGTGTTCACCACAGTCATCAGTTGCTTTTTAGTTTTTGCATTTAGTGCTTTTATATTTCTAGGTAGTTCTTAATGGTTTAAGACCTTATTAATTTAGTTTTACTCCAGCTTTAGAAACATATTACTTTAACTTCTGCTATTTCTAAGTATCACAGCGATAGTCTTGTTCCGAAAAAAGAGCCCACACCCCTCAGACAAATTATCATTCTCCAGGCACAAAAGACCGGCATTGAAGCAATGCTTTCTTCGGGGAGCAAAGAAATTGCTGTATCCATGGCAAAGTGATGTCTTGACCATCTGGGGGACAGGTATTCACTCAAACTATGCTTCTCTGGATTATTGGTGTTCTGTGACCTGAAACAGGGGTGTATTCATTTCAATGGAATAATGGTGATCCGGCTAGTTAGCAGAAATGTTGTTAGATACTATTTTCTTAATAATACGGTTTTAGCAAAATAACAGTGCTCCTGTGTGTGGTGAAGGTTATACATTCTCATTATGCAGACTGTGGAGAACCGAGAAAGGTGCAATGACACAAAGGAAAACTGAAAGCCACTCTTCCTTTTACCAGCCACTCCTGTTGTGACAATCACAGACAGTTATGTTTTTCCTTATGGTACTTTCTCTAGCATGGGTACAAAGCTTTAAGAAAAACGAAACTGGGATCACGCTACATATACTGATGTATATCCTACACTCATTTAATACTGCATGAGAATGTATGTGTTCTATTACATCATATTAAGCTCAGGACTAAAGACTTGAGTTAACCATATTCCTCAATTCACTAAATATTTTCATCACTCTGAGAAGTTCAAGGCCCCTGTGGTATTTTATTACATTAGCATTTTTCCTATTATTACCTACTGCCTTTTCCCTCGGATATATATGAACCTTGTAAAATATATAGTATGGCTGTATGTGTGTCTGCGGCTTTAAGTTACATAAATTGCCTGATGCTGTAGAACTCATTTTGCTTCTGTTTGTTTTACTCAGTGATCCATTTTATTTTTTTCAACGTTTATTTATTTTTGGGACAGAGAGAGACAGAGCATGAACGGGGGAGGGACAGAGAGAGAGGGAGACACACAGAATCAGAAACAGGCTCCAGGCTCTGAGCCATCAGCCCAGAGCCCGACGCGGGGCTCGAACTCACGGACCGTGAGATCGTGACCTGGCTGAAGTTGGACGCTTAACCGACTGCGCCACCCAGGCGCCCCCTCAGTGAGCCATTTTAAAGGTGTATCCATGTTGCCGGATATGAACCTAGTTCCTTGCTACCTTATGTTTACTCCTCCCCTAGGGATGGACATCCAGCCTACAATTCCCTCTGTCATGCAGAAGTTTCGGATTGAACTTGTGCGGGAGCTCCTCCGAGGCAAACACTTGGAAGGTGACGTATAGGTAAGTTGATGCAAATATGGTGAATTTCACTACTGAGAACCAGAATGTTCCCCAGAATGGCTGGACGAGGTTACGTTCTCACCAGCAGCTTAGGAGGCTTCCCTTTTCCTATATCCTCACCAACATTTGACCATTATCCAGCTCTTTAAATTTTGCAAAGCTCACATAGAACAATATCTTTGTTATTATAATTCATATATGTCTGATTACGGGTGTGGCTGAGCATCAATTTTACTACCTGAGAGCTTATCCAAAGCAAGAGGGATTTCATAGCTAACTCCGGCATGATTCGATAGGGCCAAATTAAGCAACACCATCAAAAAGCAAAGAGTCCTCCAGAAGATTGTCAACACTATACTAGAGGCTCTATTCAGTGAAATAAAGGAAGAACGATAAACACAAGGCACAGAGATTGGAAAGGGTGAAATGAAACTGAATTTATTCCTTGATGAGATTACCATCTGTATAGAAAATTATAAGAAATCTACAAAAAAGCTACAAAAAATAATAAGGAAATATAAAAGTCTTCCACACATAAGGTCCATACGATGCAAAAGAAAATTGTGTTTCTGTATATAGAAAAATGGATAATTGGAAAATGAAATTATGAAGTAATACTTATAATGGCAACAGGAAGCTAAAAATATTAATAAACTGTGCATAGCACTGGTACCCTGAGAGCTACAAATCATTGATGAGAGAACTTTTAAAGACTCAAACAAACGTGGAGATATGGCATGTTCACAGACCGGAAGGCTCGAGTGTTAAGATGTACATTGACCCAAATTGGTCTCTACATTCAACACAATCTCAATCAAAATGCACGAAATATTTTGCATACATTGGTAAGCCAATTCTGAAATTTGTACCAAAACACAAAGTACCAGAAGAGTCAAAATCTTTTTGCAAAAGAACCAATTTGGAGGAGTTATACTACCTGACTTCAAGATTTACTATAAAGTTACAGTAATCAAGATAGTATTGTATTGGTGTAAAGAGTGACATGCAAATCAATGAAACAGACTAGAAATTCCAGAAATACACCCATGCATGTTGATTTTCAACCAAAGTGCCAAGGTAACTCAACGAGGAAAGATCGTCTTTCCAACAAATGGTGCTGAAAGAATCGAGTATCAACTTCAGGAAAAGTTAACCTTGACCCTTATCCCACAACGTACACCATTAATTGAAACAGAGGAGAGATCTAAAACTAAAAGCTCAAACACAAATTTCTTTAAGAATTCTTAGAAGAAACTCTTCATAACCATGGCTAGGGATATTCCTTAGAGAGTGCACAAAAAGCACAGGCCAAAGGAAAAAATGGACAGAAGATTGGACTGTATCACTATTAAAATCTCCCATTATTGGCAAGACACTGTTAAGAAACTGAAAAGGCAAACCACGTACTCGGAGAAAATATTCACGATAGACATTTCGGACAAAAAAGGAAGCGTTCAAGTATTCACAATACATAAAGAACCTCTGTAACTCAAGAAGACAACCCAATACAATGGGCAAACCATTTAAATGGGTACCTCAAAAAAGAAGATAAAAAGATGTTCAACATCACTAGTCATGAGGGAAATCTAAGTTAAACCCGACATGAGGTATTTCTCTACCCTTACTATAATGGCTAAAATTTGAAAAGACTGATCAGGACAAGCATTGGTGAGAATGTGGGAATGGAAAACAGTTTGGCAGTTCCGTATGAACTTAAATATGCACTTACCATACAGCCCAGTGATTTCGCTCCCAGATATTTGCCTAAGAGAAATGAAAACGTATGTCTGAGCAAAGACTTATTCGTGAATGCTCCCAGCAGTTTTATCAAAATAGTCAAAAAGTAGAAACAAACCAAATGTCTGCTAACAGGTACAGAAATCATCCGTACAATGGAATACTACACACACAAAAAAAATTTTATTTAAACATTTTTATGTTTATTCATTTTTGAAAGACAGAGACAGAGCACAAGCAGGGTTGGGGCAAAGAAGGGGGGGACACAGAATCTGAAGCAGGCTCCAGGCTCCGAGCTGTCAACACAGAGCCCGACACAGGGCTCGAACTCACGAACCGCGAGATCGTGACCTAAGCCGAAGTCAGACGCTCAACCCACTGAGCCACCCAGGCACCCCACTACACAAAAATTTTTAAACATGAACCATGGGTAACTGCAACAACATGGCTGATTCTCAAAAGAATTTGGATGAATTAAATATGCCAAAAACAAAGTACCTACTGTATGAGTTCATTTATGCGAAATTCTTAACCTAGTCTACACTATAGTGAGAGAAGCAGATAAATGGTTGCCTGGGGCTGGAGGTGAAAGAATTGGATTAACTTGCAAAGTCTGATGGTGGTATTCTGTGTCTAGCTCGTGGTCGTGGTTACCCAAGTCTATAAAGTATACCTCAATAAAACTAACAAAAAGTAATGCAAATTGGCTTGGCTACAAAGCAAATTATAAAAGGCAAACACAGCCTCAAAACAAGATTCTGAGTTGGGAAAAAAATAGCTTATGAGCAGCCCAAAGATCCAAGATTGTTTGAAATATTTTATCAGACTGATGAATGAGGCACACTAGAGGCACTCTATGTTATTTTATAACATAGAGGCACGGTAGATCTTAGGAAAGAAAACTCTCAAGTACAAAGAAAGTATAAAATTGTACATGTGTGTATGTTTCCTGGAGAAGGGTGGGGTTGTAAGTTAGCAATGTGGTTATTAAATTAGCAAAAGGAAGGAGGGCACCTGTTGGGATGAGCACCGGGTGTTGTATGGAAACCAATTTGACAACACATTTCGTATAAAAAATAAAAATACAAAAATAAAAGTGTGAGACGTTTTGAGGAAATAAACAAGCAAATAAATAATAAAAAAATAAATTAGCAAAAGGAGGGCTTCAGTGATTATGCTGCAAGCTACAAGAAATATGAAAACAGCTACAACAGATGAATAATACTTGAGATTTCTTGATAAGGAATGCTAAAATATATACATATTAGAATTAACACAGAGGAAAACACGTTCTAATGTCTTTGAAAGCAAAATAACAAGGCTTGATCCCTGCAACAGTATAATTTTTCTATATAATTCAAGAGCGCAGAAATATGACTCATGTCAGACAGTAAAAAGTTCAAACGTAGCATCGTCATCAGCTATGCCAAATAGTGTATAAATATGCTATTAGGTGGGGCAAGCCACAAACGTCTCTCCCTTTGACAATTCCCTTTTCCTATTCAAGGATTTAAGAAAAGATCCTCAACTTCAGTGAAAAATATGACCATTGAGGGGCGCCTGGGTGGCTCGGTTGGTTAAGTGCCCAAGTCTTGATTTCGGCTCAGGTAATGATCTCACGGTTCCTGAGTTCGAGCCCTGTGACAGCACAGAGCCTGGTTAGGATTCTCTCCCTCTTTCTCTCTGCCCCTCCCCACTTGTACTCTCTCTCAGATAAATAAATAAATAAATAAATAAATAAATAAATAAACTTTAAAAATATGACCATTGAGTGGAGAGAGGGAAAGAGTACTACACCCGTGACCAGAAAAATACACGATGAAGATTCATCTCTCCTCAAAGAGAATATCTTTTGGTTATTATTTACTATTTTGCTTGGCTCTCTCTTCTCTAATCCAATCTCTACTCCCCTCAAGTAACCCAGAATGAAAACCTAGCAAATATTATCCCATATTTTCCTCTTAGTCCACATAATCATTTACAAAGTGATTTTGCCTAATCATACAGAGAGGTAACTTTTATCACCATCTTACAAAACTTGATTACACATACCTTGTCTTTTTTTTTTTTTTCATTTAAAAATACACCATGGGATCTCTCCCGTTCACCTCTCAATACAGCTCTAATTCATTGTTTTTGGCAGTTTTATAATAATCCACTGTGGATGGCCCATAATTTAGTTAAAGATTTCCTCACACACACCTTCTTATAAACGAGATTCTCTGTGTGTAACATAGAATCACTAGGAGTGGTGTTGATGAGTCAAAGGATACATATTTTGTAAATTTGTATAGATAGAATACTCTTATCTTTGCAGTCCACAATCAATAGTGTTGTCTACATTTTTTCCAGTCTGATAGTGAACGTGATATTCTATTTGCATTTACCTAATTACTTTGAACACCGTTTAATCCATTTTCAGTAATTTGGATGTTGTCTTTCATAAATGGCCTGTTCATTTCTTTGCACATTTTTCTGCTGGATTCATCTTCTTTTTAATTTGTCAGAACTCATTATATATTACAGGTATAACCTTTCTTTCTGAACTCTGTGTGGCAATCCTCTGTTTCACAGGTCTCTTATTTACTCCCTTAACTATAATTTTCAACATTTACGAAATTTGCGTAACAAATAAGTCCATTTTTTCCGTCATAGCTTCTGAGCGTATCATCTTACCTAAGATTTTTCTCATCCCTAGATTATCCCTGTAGTCTCTGATATTGTCTTCCAGAGTTTGTATGATCTTAATCTTTAACAGCTAAGCCTTGGTCCACTTGGAATTTTCTTTCTTATTTGGTATAAGATAGCGGTGCATTTTTATTTTCTTCCAGATGAAGAGCTAACTATGCTATCACCGTTTGATAATAACACGATTATCTCACTAAGCCAAAATCCTCTTTTGACTTATAAAAAATTCTTATATATATATTAGATATATATCTCAAACTTCTATTTCTACTTGCTTATTTCTATACCAATATCACCAATACCCACTGAATGCTCCCCTTCATTTTTGTTCCCAAAGAAATCTGAAATCCTTCCGAGGGCTCCGGTTTCCTCACAGACATCTCAAGCAGTGTCTGGTTTCTCCGTCACACCTTCACAGCACTAGGCCCGGAGGAAGACCACCCCTCGTTCTTCCTTCTCACTGCTGCACCCATACCACTCTCCTCCCTTCTGCCCAGTCCCTTCCAGCTTCGGACGCTGTGCAACCAGCCTGCACAACCCCTGACCCGTCATGTGCGGGGTCATGTACTGACACCAGGTTGATCTTCCTTATTCTTTTAAGACTTTTAGCTTCTAGATCGCTGTCATTATTTTTTTTAGTTTATTTATTTTGAGAGAGAGAGCACACAGGTGAAGGGCAGAGAGAGAAGGAGAGAGAGAATCCCAAGCAGACTCCGCGCTGTCATCGCAGAGCCCGATGCGGGGCTTGAACTCACGGACTCATGACCTGAGCTGACGTCAAGAGTCAGACACTTAACCAACTGAGCCACCCAGGCGCCCCATGCTGTCACTATTTCTAATCAGTCAAGATTTTGTCAGGGTGCCTGGGTGGCTCGGTCGGTTAAGTGTCCGACTCTTGATCTCAGCTCATGTCTTGATCTCGGGGTCATGAGTGTGGGCTCCACAGCGGGCATGGAGTATACTTAAAAGAAAATAAAATACATTTTAAAAACTGACTTTCCCCAATCACCATCCTACATCCACTCCCTCAAAGTTCTTTGGCTACATTCACCAGTGATTCCCACAAAGCTAA
Source organism: Panthera uncia (assembly GCF_023721935.1). Lineage (NCBI taxonomy): Eukaryota > Metazoa > Chordata > Mammalia > Carnivora > Felidae > Panthera > Panthera uncia. The sequence continues at coordinate 115,332,245 of NC_064817.1, read as the reverse complement.
ACTCAAGAGCCAATTCTCAGTCTTATCTTACTTTCCCTAGCAGCTGCAGCTTCCTGTGTTGTGAGGCACTTCATTATCCACTTGGCTTCCAGAGCATTGCCTGGAACCCGAGGGTTCTCTCCCCAAAGCTGTTCGTTACTTACACTCACTCCCTTGCCCGCTTCCCCCTTTCATAGCGTTAAACATCAGTTACATGTTACTTGCAAATGAAATCCGCAGCCCTTCTTCTGCCCTGAACTCAAGATGTCTGCATTCAGTTACCTTCTCGACATTTTCACTTGTAGGTCTAATAGGCATCTAAAACATCACTTCTACAGCAGTCAGGATTCGGGAAGGGAAACTGAAACCACATTAGCTCTTGTAAGCAAACGGACTCCATGCAAAGATCTGAATATGCATGCTTAATGGAAGTGCTACGGGGTACAGAAGGGAAGGGAGGCAGAGTGAGCCAATCAAAGAATCCCAAGAGGGGCGCCTGGGTGGCTCAGTCGGTTGGGCGTCCGACTTCAGCTGGGGTCGTGATCTCACAGTCCGTGAGTTCGAGCCCCACGTCGGGCTCTGTGCTGACGGCTTGGAGCCTGGAGCCGACTTCAGATTCTATGTCTCCCCCTCTCTCTCTGCCCCTTCCCTGCTCATGCTCTGTCTCTCTCTGTCTCAAAAATAAATTAAAAAAAAAAAAATTTAAAAAAAGAATCCCAATAAAATGCTCCAAAATCAGCCAGTTTTCCTTCCCACCTGTTCCCTTCACAGTCTATGTCAGTAAAACAAAACAGACCAAACTACAACGATCTTTTACCGTGTGCCAAGTGTTTTACATAGAACTCATGTATATGTAACTCAGCCCTTCTAACAACTTGATGAGGTAGACACTATTAGCCTCATTTTATAGACAAAAAAACCGAGGCGCAGAAAGGTCAAGTAACTTTCCACGTTGCACAGCTAGTAAGTTGCAGAGAAAAGTTTTAAGCCCATGTTGTCTGACTACAGAGTCTGGTATCTTAATTCCTGTGCTACGCCAGTAATGCTGGTTTCCCAAGCGCAAAATGTTATAACTTATTTTTCTTTGGCTTATTCTCTACCCCTCCACGTTTTGTCTGTTTCGTTCACTACTTTATCTCCAGTAACTAGAACAAGGTTTAGCTCCTATCTGGAGATCAGTAAATACCAGTTAGATGAATGAATACATGAATGTCATTATAAGCGTTTCCTATTATATTCCACTATCTGGTAAGGCAACTCTTCGCATGATTTTTCTTTTACAAACATTTTGGCTCTTTTCTGGCATGGATTTTTCCATTTAGATTTTGAATTCACTGAGCACACGGTTTGTCTGTACAGCTCGAACAGACCTCTGATACCCTGTAGATGCAAGATTATTCCTTGTTGGCTCTTTGGAGTTCATTCATGGTGATTGGCACATCCAAGAAGTGGAAGCAGTGGGAGGCAGGAGAGAAGCAGGTGCACGGCAAGTTCCCGGATGAGAAGCGGGAGTAATGAGGCCACTGTTCATCTCCTGTGGGGCCTATTTTGGACCAGGTGGATAAAGCATACTAATGTGGGAATGGCAAGCGACCTTGACCTTTTCCTGGGGTTTCAGAAAGCTCTGTGCTACACACTCATCCCCGACTCCCTCTGCATTATGACCCTAATCCCAAATCTCATATCCTTGTCTTCGGGATCATTCCCAGTCCCAGAAGAAAGCTCTGCATGAGGTCTCTCTTCTCATAATACCCAAAAACCTCATGTGGCCCCAGAGGCCAATATTGTCTTAGAAGAGGCAGACATGATGACTCTGCTCCTTTCTTCTCTAGCATTTTCTATTTTTGCTCTCCATATGGCTAGAGAATATTTTTGACATATGAACTAATGTGACTTCTTGGTATCTCCACTCCCATACTTCGTCCCACCAATTGGAACTACTGGAGGACAATTTTATTACCATCCAGAGACGGGGTGTGGCAGCATAGAGCAAAAGAAGTATCTTCCGAGCTTTTGAAACTCAAAACCCTATACTCCTTGGGGAAGGAATTTTGAGTATTTTAATGTTTATTTATATTTGAGAGAGAAAGAGATAGAGACAATGCGTGAGCAGGGGAGGACAGAGAGAGACACGGAGACACAGAATCTGAAGCAGGCTCCAGGCTCTGAGCTGTCAGCACAGAGCCCGATGCGGGGGTCAAACCCATGAACCGTGAGATCATGACCTGAGCCGAAGTCAGACGCTCAACCGACTGAGTCCCCCAGGTGCCCCCGGAGAACGAATTTTGAAAGACCCCTCGAGAGGAAGGGAAAGACATCCTCGCTCCCTAGGCTAGAATGGAAATCTGCAGGCTAGGGCAAAAGAGAAAATCACAGGGGAAGCAAGAGAAAGCGTTGGGTCCCAAAGAGAGGACCTCACCCCAGGAGTAGGCAAATCGCCCCAGAAAGGTATGGAAAATCTGAAGGCAGGAGAGACTGGCCAGGGGACAGGTCACAGCAGTGGCAGATGACAAAGCAGAACTGGAAACGGGAGCCTTAGCATCCTACGTTTTCCTTCTCCCAGCACAGTGCTCACTATATGGCCCGACATGACACAGATGAAGAGGACGGAGGGACCGGAAAGGATCACTGGGTAAGGAAAGGTAGGTAACCCTTCAGTGACCTGCATGACCATTTCAGCACAGAAAGGATGGATGGATGCACGTGCCATCAAATATCAGGGTGGACACACGAAACGGAAGACAGAAGGAGTCTCTGACACGCTGAGACACGTAGCGTCCTTCAGAATTCAGGCACAGCCCCTGAGGGAAGGGAAAAAAACCTGAATTGACTCACAGTGATTTGTGGCTACCCTAGAGATTAGGATTTTAAAATAAAAATTGAGTTCTTTTAGGAAATGTTGCATGCCTTATTTGTGTTGCATGCCTTATTTGTGGACTGAAATGAATTTGCATCTAGAATGTCAGACTTTGACTTCCTGTAACTACATCTATACCTTGCAGGTTTTCGGATGTTGCTTAGATTTCTGTAACGATTTATCAATTTCCTCGTCCTTATCCATTTATGTTGCCATTTTTCATAGCATCCACATGCTATTTGCAGCCCTTCCAGTATTTTCTCTTTCCAATGCATTCCCTCCATGTATCGTTAAATTATTCAGGAAAATTTCCTTCAGGGTACAAGTCTTATTTGAATCCAATCAATTGTTCTAAGTATGTGTAACCTTGGAAGGGGGAATAGAAAAATAACAAAAAATAATGCAAATCTGCTAGGTAGAGAAAAGCTGATAATTAGTCACAGTCCTGGTTAAAGGGCATTTGGAGAATCTGGTTATAGATCACCAACTGCTTAGAAATATCCGTGCAAACAGAAGCTCCCAAATGTCCTCTGATATTTTCTTTTGTCAAGGACAGGACTCGTGGGGGAAAAAAATACCTGTCACGTCTGTCGAATTCAGAGAAAGGCGCTAGTCACTTCTAATGGTAACGATTTCCCTATCCCCCAAACTCCCAAGTCTCACCTATAAAACCTCCACTGCGGATTTTTTTTCCACATCCCTTAAACTCAATAGGTTGGTGAGTCCCTCCTCTCAGGCCACGTGTATTTTCAACGAACACAGTTATCATAATGTAGCATGTTTCATCAGTGACCTCCGAGAGATCTCTTAACACGGCATAAATGAAAAGACAACTGAAATGTCAGTGACGTAAGAGAGGTCAGATGTTGCGGTTAATGGAGAGCAGGAGGAAGGGGTAAGAATCGCTCTGTCATGGAAAGTCACACAAGACAACACAGAAGTAAATAATGTTAACAAAATGATCCCTGTGGGGTTTTTTTTTTGTTTTTTTTTTTGATTCGGGCATAATTAGCAGATCCCTGTGTTGTTTTTTAAACAAAGAACTTGAAAGCTTATGTTTCTGTATTACCAATATGAAGCTTTAGCAAACGTCTTTGGGGACCAAAAGAAAATAAGAAACCACAGATGGGAGTCATTCTCAAAACTGTTTGATTCACCTATATCCCTACCCACATAGAGAATTTGCTTCATTTTCATAAATTAAATGTTACGAGTAGAATTCGGGATTTCTGCAAGGAGCCAAACTTTCACATAAATCCCGACTCACGCTCCCAGTGGTCTCCTACTACAACTATAATTAACAGATATTATGTGCCTGGCGTGTGTAACCTGCAGATGTTAATGTTTTATACTAATGATGTCAGCAATTTTCCTGTTAATTTGTATTTTACTGCTGCAGTAAATGACCTAAATAGCTCCAACGCTTTGACGCAGGTTTGGTTCTGCATAGTAACACGTAGCAGGAAGGGAGAGGAGGCTGCCTGCTTGCGACGAGCTTGGCAAATAACTGAACAAGTTCACGACGAAGGAGCGTGGTCCTGGAGCGTCACCCAGACGGATATATGAACCCAAGCTCGGCAGCCGCCACAGGAGGACGCAGACGTTGTTGAGTGCCAGTCCATCTCGAAAAGAATGGATACTGTTATGTTCCTTTTTTTTTTTTTTTTCAAACATATGTGTATTTCTTTTAAAAGACTCGGAACATAAAAATAACGCTTAGTATTCAGGCACAGCCTCTCCCCCATTAGCTCTGATTGTATTTTCTCAGGAACTTGGATAAATGCTTCTGTTATGACACCTTTGCTAAGCTGCAATGAATCCTGGCATTTTAATAGGGAAAAACTGCCATGTATCATTCTGCTTGCCATCTTGGGAATGAGCAATGCTTTGGCTGTGTGACTGCGTATGCAGAACCTTTTGTTTTTTGGAAAGAAAAGCCTTTTGCGTTGGTTAGACAACTGGTTATTTTGCAAACAAGTGGAATTCAAGCAGCTCCTTTCCAACTAGGTTTTATGACATCATGGGACGCCTCATAACTTCTCATTAGGGTTCTTGGCAGACCGCAGTTCAGAGGTCGACCATACTCAAGTCCTTCCAAAGAAATACAGTCTGATTCAAAGATTGGGCATCCATAATAATAACGAACTGGCCAGGGGCCATAATGCAGGGTCACCTTACGACGAGTAGCCAGATGATGTTTGTAGATCTCAGTCGCATGCCTCTATTGTGCCAAACAATCCGAGCCATATGTAATGTCCCTATCCAATTAATAGCCACCCTAATTTCCCAAAATCCAGTAAAAATGTGTCAAGGACATTTGAGAGAATTTCCCAATATAGATTCAAATTTGTGGATGGTGCTTTCTCCCCCCCCCCCCCATTTTCAGTGTTCCCTCTTACCTTTCCACGTGAAATTGATTTATGGCCCAATTTAGAGAGGCATTCTGCTCAGAAAATAGCCATTATTTCTTTGCACAGAGGCAAGAATCAACTTCACAGGACTCACCGCTAGTTATAGCAGCCCATGATACCCAGCCCTGATGGACTTCGGTGGAACTTGATGACTTGCTGGTTAGTGCCAGAGAGGACCAAAGACGCGTAGAAGGCAACACGAGTATCAAAAAAAGAGGGAAATAAGACAAAAGGGAAGCCAATTAGGCACTGAGGACTCGTTTATACCGCCTGGCACATGGTAGGCAACCGACGCATAGTGATCAAGTAAGGAACAAAAAAGGGAGAAAATGAGTGGCGGTCCTCACTCCCAACCAGTGACTGCTCTCGACGTAGATTAGTCTGCAGTGTAAGGGAGAAAGTATGGGCAAACTCCGGCACAGATAATTGCATAAGAAACCAGGAACTCTCACACTTTGAGTCTATTTCTTCATCTGTAAAATGGGATGGGGGGATGGGCTACACATTGCCCAGCTCCCCAGCGTTCATGTGTGTGCAGATGGGCGTGTGTGATATAAAATCCAACATTTATTTCTTATTTTCAACATTTCTTTCTTTCAGGGTTGATTTAGACCCAGTCTCATGCCAGTTCTTTCTGGTTCATATATTTTACGGCAATACCTAGCGCCAAGATATCCTGCCTTTTCATATCAAGAGGTTAAGATGAGTAAGAAATGTGTCAAACTGAAACACTTTCCTTCAGTTACCATGAGGTGATAAGGTTAAAAATATAATTCATAGATTAATTGGATCACGTGGGTCAATAAAATGACTCCTGCACTTATATAGTAAGTTTTAGCAACACAAAGGGAAAGTCTCAATCTATGAGAGCCTGGAATATTATCAGGTGTGTTAGGATCATGCCCTAAGAAATCAATTATTTTATGACACCCTTGAAATATGGGTCTTTGCTCTTTTAAGCTCTCGTTAAGGAAGTGATGCTGGCAGCTGTTGGGCAGAGCAGAATTCTTCGTGTGACTGCAAAAAAAAAAAAAAAAAAGAAGAAGAAGAAGAAATATGTCCAAGCTCAAAGGCATGTGCTAAGAATCGTTTCGGATGGATTTTAATCTTGAACTTGAATAAAAAATGTTTAAATATGGCATGTTTACTTTGAAGTAGTATGACAATTTATAAAAATGGAACGGTTAACTGTCCAAACTGAGAAAGTTGTGAGTTTTTTTTAATTAAGATGTCACTGCTAGATGTCATTTGAGAAAGAAAAGTGCTATGTACAATAAACTGTGTGTGTGTGTGTGTGTGTGTGTGTATAATGTATGTACTGTTTCAGTGTAACCAATATTTTTCTAGTAAAGTTCCACTATATCTAAGCCTTTAAATGTATTCACAGGTTGTTTTGAATATTCTCTCATTATGTTTTTAATCTCTACACTGTTTATTGTTAAATTCCTCATGCTTTCTTTTATTTTTGCCAACTTTATTATTTGTTCCTTTGAGTAGTCTCGCGTGAGACATTTGCCTGTTTTCAGGCAAAAAAAAACCTTACTATATTTAGTAAGTTTCTGTAATTTGTATCATTCTCTTTGTTCTGTTTACTTTTACTTCTCTTCTTCTGTATTTGTGAGCTGAATACAACATATTAATTCATGGCATTATTTTATATATAACACTTTGTGGCTAAAATTTTCCATCCATGTACCAGTGAAGCCTCTTTGCTCATTTTTATTTTTTTTATTTTTTTATTTTTATTTTTTTAATTTTTTTTTTCAACGTTTTTTATTTATTTTTGGGACAGAGAGAGACAGAGCATGAACGGGGGAGGGGCAGAGAGAGAGGGAGACACAGAATCGGAAACAGGCTCCAGGCTCCGAGCCATCAGCCCAGAGCCTGACGCGGGGCTCGAACTCACGGACCGCGAGATCGTGACCTGGCTGAAGTCGGACGCTTAACCGACTGCGCCACCCAGGCGCCCCTCTTTGCTCATTTTTAAAAAAATTTTTTTGACGTTTAGTTTATCTTTGCGAGATAGAGACAGAGCGTGAGCGGGGGAGGGGCAGAGAGAGAGGGAGACACAGAATCCGAACCAGGCTCCAGGCTTCGAGGTGTCAGCACAGAGCCCAATGCAGGGCTCTAGCTCACCAACCATGAGATCACAACCCGAGGCAAAGTCAGACGCTTAACCGACTGAGCCACCCAGGTGCCCCTGAGCCAATGTTCTTGAAATTCGCTTTGATATACAAGTGCTTTGGATTACAGGCATGTTTCCGGAACACATTATGTTCACAGACCAAGGATTTACTGTGTTCCCTATTTGTTGGGGGAAGTACTCTGTATCTATCCATGGGCTTGTTTATTGAATTGATCACATTATAGGTATTCATATTATTTTTTCCATTTTATTTATTGATGTTATGTTTGTTCTTTTTCAAAAAAATTCTCTCCAGTTCATTCATTATGACTTCCAGATTTTCTTTTACCTTTGTCATCGTTGTAGACATACTCGTCGTCTTTTCCAGATCATTCTGTTATCTGCATTTCTTGGTTGGCTAAATCTGTAGCTTTTTATATTAGTTGGCTCTTGTTCATGGTAGCTGGTTTCATCATGTACTCTGTATTTTTTTAATGTGGCTAATCCCCATTTTAAAGTTGCTTTATCTGTTTTTGTCTTGTTTTTCTCATTCAATTTTACGTGCCATGGGTTGTAAAAATGCCCGTACAAAGTTGTTTTGTATTTCCCTTTGAGGGGGCTCCCATACAGATTTTGATGGCCCTTGCCCCATTTTTATTTTATTTTGAGAACTTGTAGGATTAACCCACATGAGCAGTGTGAGATTAGAACCCACGCCCATATGTGGCACACATCTGGGATTTCTCACAAGTGACTTTTCTAGTTCTTTTCACACCAGATGAGGAAGCAGACAGAGGCTGAGTTTCCTTGCTGCTGTCAAAGCTAGTTGGGGACATTTTTCCAATCCTCTTTTAAAAAGTTTTCACTGAAGGGGTGTCTGGGTGGCTCAGTTGGTTAAGCATCCAATTCTTGATTTCAGCTCAGGTCATGATCTCACGGTTTGTGAGTTCGAGCCCCACATTGGGCTTTGCACTAAGAACGTGGAGCCTGCTTGGGATCCTCTCCCTGCCTTTCTCTCTGCCTCTCCATTTTTCAGTCAAAATAAATAAACTTAAAAATTTTTTTAAACCATAAAAAATAAAATAAAAAGTTTTTACTGAAACATAATATACATAGAGAAAAGGACACTTACAGGGGTGCCTGGGTGGCTCAGTCAGTTGAGCATCCGACTTCAGCTCAGGTCATGGTCCCGAGGTTCGTGAGTTCGAGCACCGCGTCGGGCTCTGTGCTAACAAACAGCTCAGAGCCTGGAGCCTGCTTCAGATTCTGTATCTCTCTCTCTCTCTCCCCCTTGCCTGCTCATGCTCTGCCTCTCTCTGTCTCTCAAAAATAAATGTGAAAGAAAGAAAGAAAGAAAGAAAGAAAGAAAGAAAGAGACACTTACAACTATACAGCTTGAAAATTTTTTCCAAACTTTCACCTTACATAATAAGTACCCTCATAATAATAATAATAATAATATAATAAAAACAGAATAGAATATTACATACATTCCAGAAGCCCCACCATCTCCCTTTTCATTCACTGTCTTCTCACCACCAAGGTTAACCACTTTCCTGACCTCTAACAGCATAGATTAATTTTGTCTGTTTTTGAACTTTATTTAAATGGAGGCATATTGTATGCACTCCTCTGTGCCTGACTTGTTTTCTCTTGACATTATGTTTCAGAGATTCCCTTATGTTAAATTTTTTTAAGTTTATTTATTTTTGAGAGAGAGAGAGAAAGAGAGAAAGAGACAGAACACGAACAGAGGAGGGGCAGAGAGAGAGATGGACACACAGAATCCGAAGCAGGCTCCAGGCTCTGAGCTGTCAGCACACAGCCGGACGCGGGGCCCGAAGCCACGAACCGCGAGATCGTGACCTGAGCCGAAGTTGGATGCTTAACCGACTGAGCCACCCAGGCGCCCCTAAGATTCCCTTATGTTGATGAATGTAGTTGGATTTCATCAGTGCTCACCGCTGCATTATATTTCATTGTGTGATGATATTACAATTTATCCATCACGCTGTTGATGGTCATTAGGGTAATTTCTAGTCTGTAGTGTGCCTTCTTACAAACCTGCCAGCTCCATTTTAAGGGGTAGGTTCCTTCTCCAGAAGTCTCATTCCAGCCCTTTTGCCTTCTCTACCCTGGTACAGGAATCCCTAGCCCAGTGGGACACGATGAAATGACAGGTTACAGTCTATAGTCCCTGCCCAGGCTTTAATTTTTCTCCTCATTTCTGGTAATTTAGTTTGAGGTCATCTCTCTCTCTCTAAGTTTTGTATAAAAATATATATAATAAATATTATATACTAAAATATATGATACATGAAAATTATTCAATATAAGTTATATACAATATACATACAACTTATATAATATATAAAACTTGTTTTTTATGTTATTTATTGTTATTAAATTTTTATATTTATTATTATTAATCCCATATATATGAATATAATTTTGGGACTGTATTTATCCAAAACATGTGTTCGTCAGGCGATCTGGGGCCTGCCCATATTTGCTTAGACTTCCCTGGACGCCGTTTATTTTCAGGACACCAGACTGCCTGAAGCCACCCCTGACTCTTTTCCTGGCCAGGTAGATTTGTGGGCTCTCACCCTGTTACTGTCATAGCAGCACAAAACTTCTCTTACACGAGTGATCCCACCAGTGCAATTTTCCCTGCATGTACCCTTTTCTCACCGGATTGTGAATTCCTTCAAGACGAAAGCTGTGAATTCTTTTCCCCAGCACTTACAATTGTGGGGTTTGAAAATCGGAGCCACAATGGTACACAAACTGAAAAGACAACCATCTCCCCAAGTTTGCCTCTACCATGCTTTTTTCCCCCAGCTTTCATGGGGAACGTTTTGGAGAGTATTCTCCAAATAAAACAAACAGAGGGAAGTCGGAAAACCCTTGGGTATACCTCTCAATACACCTGTTACAAATGTGTATGCAAACGTGCCTTCACTTGACAAGTATCTCAAAAAGGGAAATCTGACAATTGGCACAAGACTCCCATCTCGATATGCTACTGGGGGGGGCCCAATACTGCCCTGGGTATAGCCAGACAGTGAAGTAGAAACCCCAGCAATTAATTGGCGATTTCAAAAATCTAAACCACCATGCAAACGGTAATTCTGTACTTTCCTCCATTAGTTCATAGCCCGTTAACTCCATAGCTCGTGACAGGTGAGTGTTATCTCACCTCTTACCACCATAAAGAATGATCATAACGCAGGTGTCAGCAATGCTGATGCGGACACTAACAGTGACGATCATGAACTTAACACAATAATACCTTTAAGGGAAAGCAGACATTTCCCTAAGGAATGCTCAGAGTCAAATAAACACGGGAGCCTGAAGGCACTATTACAAGGTTACCAACACCGCCGTTACCGTTAGAGGTCAGGCCTTTCGGAAGAGTAAACAGAAATTCTTCCAAGGTATCTCTGTATACAGTTGGGAAGGGAGATGCCTACGTGAGCCACGTGACCTGAAGGTAAGGTCTCTGAGGGCAGGGACCGTGTTCATCATGGTTGCCACTGGCCCCCAGCACCCAGTACACAAGTCCCTAGGTGCATGGTAGGCATTCGGCATGTGACGAATGAATTTGGGAGGGAAGTCTTTCCAGAACGATTAGAGATTGAACAAGGAAAAGATGAACACAATTCACAGCTGCTCTCAAAGCCAAGGGCATAAGAAGCTGTGGGATGAAAGAGAATTTGGGTCTTCAAATAGGAAATGCTCCCATTTACGTGCTCCGTTACAGTTTTAAAGCCCTTCATTGTCCGTTATCTCAAAGGCACCTGACAGAGATCCGAGAGGTTCGGGGCAGATGTTATCGCCACCTTTAGTTTACAGGTGAACAGGAACAGTAGGAGCACGGACATATCTCGTTGGGAATGCGAAAACCAGGAGAATTTTTTTCATCAGTAAGCGTAACCCCACATTTGGCACACCTGCTCCTGAGAGCGTGTGTTCTTCATGCTGGATTTCTTCAGCATGCCCTCTCGACCCCCTAAGACTAATGGCCTGGAAAGTAAGTGGTGGAAAGCCGCACCTAGCATCGCCTTGTTCCTATGCGCCTTCCCGGTACAGAGTTGAAAGAAGGCTGTTCAATTACAATCATCACAGAGAAATCTTGGAGGCAGGCATGTTAATGACGGACGGCTCTCCAAAAGCATTAACGGAGAGCTGCGCGGACAAAAGGACCGAGATCATCCTCGTGGGGATCAGTGAAAAGAGACATAGGAAAACCCCTGCTGTAAGGGAGAATAAGCAGGCACGCGACAACTGCCACATTTGAAACCGTCATTCTCTCGTTTTTAGAATTTTCTGATTTAAAATTTCAATAAGCCTCCTCTGCCTCCGCAACATATTTCTGCTTTCCCATATTTGCCAAGAAACTTTTCCTAAACTTGCACTCCAGAAATATCCGGGTTAAGTTCATCATTTTCTTCTAGCTCCTGAAAAGGATGGGAAATAAGTGTGATCGGCCCCTGTGGGGTCACCTCTGCCAGGCTGACGCTAGCTGCCTAATGTGGACGCCGCCCCGCTATGCAACAGTTTCATTCTCGGCACGCTCCGGATGCCGCCACGACAGACCGTGTTCGCCCTCAACGTCTGCGAGCCTCTCTCACTGGCCCTGCGGACGTGAACGATGCCCATGGTAAACATATTTTAGGCTCCAGCTGGGACCCTTGTTGAAAAATGTTTGCTGGCATAATATTGGACACCATATTACACCCAAAAGTACAAATTGGTTCCCGTGTAGATTTATGACCATCAGCTGCAAAGGGGCCGTCCGGCACTGCCTAGGGAGCCTTCCACATCCCTCTGATCAACATTCCCACTCTCCACAGACAGCAACACAATTTATCAACCCCCCTCCCTCCCACTTATCACTCTCCCTCTCACAGATGATCTTACCTGCTCCTTTACAGAGAAACCAGAAGTCGCCCGATGGGGATGTTCTATCTCTGTGCTACCAAACAGATTCACACCTAATCCGTACTCCATTCCCATCACCGTTCACATCATAGGAATCACTTCTCCTTTCTAGGACCAACTGCTCCCCCCCCACCCCGCCAAGTGAGGGTCCCAGCTGTTCTAGCAACCCTCACCTTGCAGTAGCAATTATCCAGACTCTGTTTTGTGTGTTCAATCTCTCCCATTGGGTTTCATCATGCTCAAGTCTCCACTATTCAAAAAAAAAAAAAAAAAAAAAAAAAAAAACACCCAATAAAAGCTTCAATGAACCAACCCCATACTACTCTCTTCTCCTTCCGTAACCAAATCTCTGAAAAGAGTCCTCTGTACTCATGATCTGTCTGCATTTTGTCACCTCCCATCCATTCCCAACTCTCTCAGTCGGGTTTTCAGGGACATCCCAACTAAAGTCGCTGAAGACCTTCATGTTGCTAAAGCAAAGGGACACTTGCCGGTTTCTCACTTTACTTTGCTTCAACAGCACATAATATCGTTGCTCACTTCTCTTCCTTTTGAAACACTCTCTTCAAAGAGAGGGAAACTAAACCACAAGAGGCTCTTCTAGATAGAGAACAAACCGAGGGCCGCTGGAGGGATGGGGGACGGGGGATGGGCTAGATGGGTGGCGGGTACTAAGGAGGGCACTTGTTGTGACGAGCACTGGGTTGCTGTACGGAAGTGCTGAATCATTGAATTCTACTCCTGAAACCAACATTGCACTCTATGTTAACTAAAATTTGTTTATCAAAAATTTTTTATTAGTTTTCTTTATTTTTGAGAGGCAGAGAGAGACAGAGCGTGTGTGGGGGGGGGGGGGGGGGGGGGGGGGGGGGCCCAGAAAGCGGGAGACCCAGAAGCCGAAGCAGGCTCCGGGCTCCGAGCCTTCAGTGCAGAGCCCGATGCGGGGGCCCGAACTCACGAACCGTGAGATCATGAGCTGAGCCGAAGTCAGACGCTCAACCGACGGAGCCACCCAGGCACCCCTTAACTAAAATTTAAGTATAAAAAACTTTTTAATAAAAAGTAAAAAACCTGAAACAGTCTTCTCTTGGGTAACATCCTACAGTATTTGTCAATCCTTTCCCTCCCTGTTTTTCCTCCATTTCCGTGACAGATGTGTCCTCCTCTACTTGGTCATTAAACACTGGAGTACATCATGACTTGGTTCGAAGCTCACTTCTTTCCTCGTTGCCAATTGGAGTCACCCACACTCATGGCTTCAGTTCTCACCCATGCAGATGTGGCTCCCAGCGTCCCATCTCCAAAGTAGACTTGTTTGCTGAGTATCAGCTCTGTATCTTGAACTGTTTACTTGAAATGTTTCCCAGATGTCTCAAAGGCCCCCTCCAGATCAATATTTCTAAAACTGAGCTCATGGGCCTTCCACCCAAAACTTCATCTTTTCCTGCTGTTCTGTGTCTGAGTTAAGAGCAACACCATCCATCCTGTTAGGTAAGCCGGAAATTCAGGCCCTGTCCTTGTGATTCTATCCCCTAATCCGATACTCGGTCATCACCAATTCCCGTTTATCTTACCTCTAAATGGGATCCACCCCCCACTCCCCGTCTCCAATACCACTCCGGTCAAAATGCCACCAGAATTCACCCAAACTGTTGCAATGACTTCCTAACTGCAGCTACTCTGGTCCCCCTCCAAAACGTTGTCTTCCTGCAGCCAGGGCAATCTTTAAAAAAAAAAAAAAAAAAAAGCAAAACTGATTTTTTACTCCCTTGCTTAAAACTTCTCAACGTCTTCTCTTTGCTATTAGGATAAAGAAAAACAAAATTCCTAATATAGATGTATTCTATATGGTCTGACTCTACCTCCCTTCTTTTTTTTTTTTTTTAAATTTTTTTTAACATTTATTTATTTTTGAGACAGAGAGAAAAAGAGCATGAACGGGGGAGGGTCAGAGAGAGGGAGACACAGAATCTGAAACAGGCTCCAGGCTCCGAGCTGGCAGCACAGAGCCCGACACGGGGCTCGAACCCACGAACTGTGAGATCACGCAGGCGCCCCTACCTGGTTATACTTCATACCTCAGATCCATCATCTCTCCTTCAGAAAATCCTCTCCCTATTTCTAAGACCCATCCTCTGTAGTACTTGTCCAGCTACCACTTTACATTTCTTTTTTATGATTATTGTCTAATGACTCTCCATCCACAAGACTATAGGCTCTAAGACGCTCCGAAACCTGCCCATCTTGCCTACAATTGTATCCCCGGTACTTTGCTTAGTACTCAGAATATAGTAGACACTCAAAAAATATCTATTGAATGAACCCTTAGATAAATCAAAGTAATAGATAAGGTAGGGGGAGAGAGTTGAACTACCATAAATCTTGATTAAAATAACACATCAAAATATCGCAAAAATAGATGTATCTTTGCTTGACAAGAGGCAAAGACAGTTGCATGTTGCGTAGACACTATGTATGACATGACATTAATTACTAGGAGGTTCCAACAATAGATGCCTGCCATTGTACTAATACGCTAATTAATTCATGGTGTTACATATTTTTGTAAGTTATTTACTGTGAATTTTAAGTTGTTTTTAGGTTTATTGCTAAATGCAGTCCCTGCAAAATCCAATTCGATTTTCACTTCTCCTACTGAATATTATTTTGGTTGCTGAGGTTTTCCTTTTGTTACACTTTCATTTCATTTAAGTCTCTTTTATCTCATTATTAAAAAGTAAATGATTTCTTTCTTTTCATATGCTAAATTTCTTTCAGGAAAAAAAAAGTTTTTTGAAAGCTTTCCTACTCTTCCCATCTTCTCTTTTGTTGCAGGATTTTTCATAGGTTCTGTGTTATTTTTCCATATCCTTGAGTTTGAATTAGTTAATAGTGACAATAATAACCACAGCAGTTACAATAATATTAATAGCTGCTATTAATCAAATGCATTGTATATAACTGGCACAATGTGGCTTAATTTATATGCATTATTTCATTTAATCCTAACAACAAAATTACGAGGGAGAAAAATGTTATTATTATCATTGTACAGAGAAGAAAACAGAGGCTCAAATGGGCAAAACATGTTGCCTAAGGAAGCAATTAAAATAGTAAAAACCAGCCAAGCTTCCCCTGCCACTTGAACAAATCATCTCTAAAGGATGTTAAGACCATTCCAAACATGTCTATCCTTCACTTGAGAATTTTGGTTGTCTTGAGTGCTTTCTAAATGTTCTGTGAGCTTTAATTAGGTTCAGACTTCCTTTTTAACATAAAGTATGTCTATGTTGCAAGAGGATAAAACCTAGCTAACGATTTCCCTTTCATTTGTGAATATATCGCATGGTTTTCTAGATTGCAGAATGTTTCCCATGTAAGACATTACTCATGGACGGTTTAACTTTTACACGCCGTGAAAACAAGAAATTTTAATCTATGGATCAATCTCTCAATGACAACCTTATAAGCTTTATTTCATGGCAGATCAAGGATAGCATTCACTACCATACTGATCGTAGTTATAGTACATGAGGCAAGAATTGATTTAGGAAGAAAAAGTAGACATAATTTGATTAGAATGCTACTGAGCTACGAAAAGTCTTTGAACTTCCAGTTTAAATCATGATAACACATCAATACATACTTTTTGGATTTTGATTTCTTGACATTTTTGGAGGTGATCGCTCTGGTGAATGAGTATACTAGAGGACTCGGAGATGCATTACCAAATATGAATCTAGTCTATTTTTAATGACAATGCACCGTCAAAACCAATACCTGGAAGTTAAAATCTCAAAGTTGTTGCAGGTAAAAAAGGATTTGCACATCCTTGCCTTCTTCTTGACTGTGGTCTTCAGTGTTGCTACATTGCTATTGTATTTTCAGAAATGCAGTTTCGTTTGAAATGCATAATGTAAGTAATTTGAGCAGTATTTTCATCAACTAAATTACCTTACAGAATAGCACTCTCTACTCTGCCAACAAGTACGTATGAATTCTGACAACGTTCTAAAATCAATAAAGAGGAGACTATTCGCAAAACAGATTTAAGTCTCTCTGCCCCAAATTACATGACTTTGCCATTCCTAAATTATCCTCAACTCGGGACATAAAAGTTTATTCCTCATTACATTTATCTACTAAAGTAAACTGAAAAGCTAACCTTTCAGAGGCAGGGAAAAGACTAATGAGTAAAAGTTTCTCACGACCCTTTCACGTCTCTAAACCTTTTGACATGTTATCAGGTCAAAATGATATGACTTAACAGAAGAAGTACAGGGGGCCCAGTTAAACTGCTAAATGTGAATTTCAGATAAACAATGAATTTTTTTTTTCAGATAAGTATATCCCATGCAATATTTGAGCCATCCTTATCCTAAAAAAAAAAAAAAAATCTTCCATTGTTTATCCAAAATTCAAATATAATGGGGGATCCTGGACTTCTGTAAAATCTGGCAACCTTATCTGCCGCTTGTGTTTACGGTTACTCCTCTAGTGTCTTATTGTTCTCTTTCTTTTCACTGTGGGTATCAGACCTAACATTTTTGCTCTTCACATCTCATTTTCTCCACACAACGGCTTCTACTACTAAACTTTATGCTGGCATCTCTTAAATTGATATTTCTCTTTGCTTTTATTTTTTTTTAATTTATTTCTGACAGACAGGGAGAGACAGAGCACAAGTGGGGGAGGGACAGAGAGAGAGGGAGACACAGACGCGGAAGCAGGCTCCAGGCTCCGAGCTGTCAGCACAGAGCCCGACGGGGCGGGGGGCTCGAACTCACAAACGGCGACATCATGACCCGAGCTGAAGTCGGACGCTTAACCGACTGAGCCACCCAGGCGTCCCCATATCTCTCTTTTCTTAAGAGAAACTCTAGCCTCACATTCTAGGTGTCTGCGGGCTACCTCTGTTGGAGTATCTCACCTCCATTGTCAAATCTAAAATACCAAACATGGAGCGTATATGGTTAGCCTCCAAAATGTGTCCTCCAACCCACTGCTTGAAGGGGCACCATCAGTCTCCAGGGCCACAAGGCTTTTGGGGAAACTTTTGTCTGAGAGGCTCCTTCCCCTTGCCCATCATATCCAGGTAGTTACTTAGACTTGCTGGTCCTTCCTTTGTGAGCTCCAAGTTCTCCTTATAATGTGCCAAGAAACCAGCTCCCCTTTGGACGATCTTCTTTTAGGGAAAACTACCAGCCTAGAATATTCGATGTAGGCATTGAATTGGGAGAGGAGGTAGTATACTAGAAATTGAGAATAAGTATACTTAGCATACAAAGTATCCATGAAAAGAAGCAATGCATACGTACATAGGTGGAAAATCGTCGTTGTTATCAGCGTTAACCACTAAACAAGGATAAACGTAGTGTGGATCATGTGCTGAATACCCACCACTGTTATGTCAGGCAAAGAGAAAATGGAAGTATAGCCTGTCCCGCTTGCATTGGTCTAGATCCTTCTCTTCCTTTGGAATTCTGCTCAAAACCTTTTGCGTCTAATCTCTCATGGCTTCCCATCAACGGGATTTGAACGGGAGAGTGCCGCTGGTGTCGATGTCTGCAATTTAAGTACGGAGGCCTTTTGCCTCAGCTACGCAAATTTCATTTGTCTGTAGATTTAGCTACACTGGACCTATTGGCTTTCATTCACGTGCATGCACATTCTCGAAATTCAGAGGTGTGCCTCTCCTCCAGCGTGGACTCGGGCCACCACTGCCTCCGACAAATTGTCCAGGAATACGTCATGTATTACTTTTGTGACGTGAGTGGAGGCTTCTGGACCTCAGTGGTTTCAGACGGGGAAAAAACTAGTTAGAGAGAAAGTGCTGCTGAAAGTTAATGCCCTGCTGCAGTCAGAAATTCTTTCTGCTTTATTTGTTTCTCGTCTTCTACCGTCAAACCTTCCGCCGGTTAGAGTTAACTGAGGGGGGGGTGGGGGTAAAACAAAACGATCTCTATGGCAAGTGCTGCCTGCCCTACTGTGGGTTTACTCCTTAAATGATTCATGTGCAATGCAGCTACAATGGGAATATCGGTTTCCTCCACCTTAGGTACCTCGCACCCCGCTGAGCTTCCCCCACTATTGCCAGGGTCCTCTTCCTAAAATTCTCCCCATTTCATTTCGCTACCTAAAGGCCTCGGTGATTTTCCGCTGCTTGGAGCATCACGGCCAATGCCTGAGCCCGGCCTACGCAGGCGGACGTCGCCAGCCTCACGTTCTTTGGCCGCCGGTCCTCCCATCACTCCCTGCTTCCACTCCTTCTGCCCCTCCCAACAGTGAGCAGGTTTATTTTGTACTCCAGACCTCTGCTACCGCTGTCGGTCACCTTTTCTCAACCCTCGTCATACCCCAGATATCAGAATTCCTTCTAGGACAGTCTACACGATCTTTCTCCTCCACTGGGTCTCTGTGGAAGATCGCAAGCTCAAAACCACCATTTCCACCGTTATATATGATACTCTCCTTTCTGAGCTGTTTTACATTTTGTCCCCTCTAATCAAATTAACAGAGTATTAACAGGTAAGAACTGCCTTCTACCTCCCCGAGTTCCAGTTAGTATAGGTCTCCACACAGTTGACAGCACTAACTGAATAGATGAATAAGTGAATGGTATCGTGGAAAGACCACCGGACTTAAATTCAGCAGATCAGGACTGAAATGTCAGTTTTCACATTTACCAGCTTCTGTTCTTGTACAGAAGTGATTATAGACAGGAGTGACTATTCCTTTACCTGTAAAAAGGCATAAACTACCCATTCCAATTAATCCATAGTGTTCTTGGCTTAAAGATAAAGTCAAGAAATATTTTTGAAAACCACCAACCTGGCGCTTAAGGGAAATATAAGTTTTAGTGCCGTTGTGTGTCTGGTGCACCTAGAGGTGAGAGGCCCAGCAAGCAAGGCCTTGAAGGCAAGGCCATCAAATGACCTTTCCAAGAACATGGAAATAAACATTTGCCTAGCTTTTCTAGCCGTAAGTCAGATCACTGCAGTAGATTTTCTATTTTCCCATATTTCATTATGGTAATACAAAATCAATCAATCTACCCATGAATTTATTCAGGGATGATTTCTGTGTTGGCAATATGCCTTCTGAATAAATCCATATTTTTCTCTTCCCAAAGGTCAGATGTATTACCGATCATCTGCTCTAAGAAAATGTGTATGGAGTCAATGATGTTCTAGAGTAAGGAGACATTCAATGCTCCCAGCACATTTCTCCCGTTGCCTGCCCCTTGTCAAATGCCTGGGCCTTGTTGAACATGGTTCTTCAACTGACACATATAAAAATGTCGGCATATGCAAAACTATTTTAAAGAATTCAAATCTGTAAGACAAAATGGCCAAAGCATTTCTAAAAATGCAACAACATATATCTGTTCTTATCTGGCTATAAATGATGATGGAAAACATTTATATAGCCTTACTATATGCCAGGCAATGTTCTAAGTGCTTTACCCAATGAATTAGCTAATACTATTATCCATATTTTATAGGAGAAGAAATGGATACACGGAGAGGTTAAGTGACTTGTCCAAGGTCATGCAGTTAGTAGGTGGCTCACCAGAATGCAAACCCAGGTAGTTGGGCTCTAGGTGTTATACTTTTAACCACTACGCTATGTGCCTGAAATAATAGTTCAATTTCTTTGTAAATTTTGCATAGTACTGCATTCTGTGAATGGATCATAAAGTGTGTGTAAACAATCACTTATTGGGGCTCCTGGGTGGCTCAGTCAATCGAGCGTCCAACTTCAGCTCAGGTCATGATCTTATAGTTCATGAGTTTGAGCCCTGCATCGGGCTCTCGCTACTGTCAGCTCAGAGCCCGCCTCGCATCCTCTGTCCCCCTTTCTCTCTGCCCCTCCCTCATTCTCTCTCTCTCTCTCTCTCTCAAAAATAAATAAACATTTTAAAAAATCGCTCATTAACGAACATTTAGGTCGTTTTACTATTTTTGCCATGATAAACTCCTCCATGAACAACCTGGTATAAAAACGCTTGTGTATCTGTCAAGGTATTTTCTAGCGATAAATCTCCATACTTTCTGGAATAAAGTGTTCCAGAAAGCTTATACTTGGAGATGTTATTTTCATGTATAATATTTCATTCAATCAACACAGCAAACCCATGACTTGGGTATGTTTATCTCAATTTGAGGTACAAGGAGATTGGGAACCAAAAAGTTAAAGTAAAGTACGCAAAGTCAGATAGCTAATATGCCGGGCAGGTTGAATTCTAATCTAGGGAAGTCCAAGATCAAACCTTTTACTCTCCTCAGTTATACTCCACTGTCTTCCTATAGTCGAAGCTCACCCCTTCTCAGATTACATGCAATGGACCTAAAAGTCTGTTTTCCCCTTTGGGTCCAGGTTCACCCCAGGGGAGCTCACCCTACAACTACGCACCTTCATTGCGCTGTCTGTAGAAAACACAACAAAAGCAAAAGCAAGACATTCCATTTTACTTCAGACCCCATAATTCCCCGCTGCAATTTTTTTTCCAGATTTTGAAAGTTTAATAAACTGATGATTTTTTAAAAAAGAATACTTCTGTGTCACGATATAACCATAAAATTACCCTAAGCCAAAAGCAGTGAGAACAACAATCTAATGAGAATCAAGCATAGTTATTTGTGGCTGTGGTTATTCAATACATCTTCATAAACAACTTCCAAATAAGTGCCTTGATGTAGGAGAGTAGTTGAAAGAGATAACCAAAAAAAAAAAAAAAAGGGGGGGGTGTCCGGTTTTAAAGGGTGGATTAAACATAAAGGATTGTTACCACTCCTTCCAGAATCCTCAGCAAAATGGCAATAAAAGAAAGAGAAAGGGCCGAAAAATGAAAGAAGAAAAACCAGCAGAGAAGTTAACAGCATGTCAGAAGATGGACGTCGGATTGGGCTTCTTTCATCAAGCAGATCTGAAACCTAAATACTTACTGAAATAGTCTATTACACAACTACATTGTTAGCACTCCGGTTCTGTCGCCCTGACTCTGGGCAGGCCCTGTGATTTGCCGTCATCAACGGAGCGAAGAGGAGTGAAGCTGTGTCAGTTCTGAAGATCAGTGTTTTCTCTCCTAGGTGTTTAGAATTCGGATATGTATCCCCTAAGCAGGGGATTGGACAGTCCTCGCAGAAGAAGCTGACCAACCTAAGGGAAAGTAACTACGGGGACCCTAATTCAGGAGAATGGTGAAGAGAATTCCAAGGATAGGGGTCAATGGACATAACAGGATTCCAACCGAGCAACAGGCCTCCAGGCTCTAAGAATAGCTGTGACAGGTGCCTCCAAGAAGAAGAGAAAGCCTTAAAATGATAGAACAGTCGATGTGCTTAAAGAAAGGGTTTACAGTTATTCAGGACGGTGTAGGGAGGAAATGAATGACTGTATACCGAAGAGTAATAAAGTGGGGAAAAAAATAAACCGGCAATTTTTAATTCTAGGCCAAACCAAGTGTCATAACAGATAAGGGATATGTGTACGGCCCTTTTGCGAACAATCCATAAAGACAAAATACTGCAAACCCTGAATATTTGCTAAACCAAACATCCTGATCCTATTAGAACCATGAGGAGGGGTAACTGGAGAACGTGGGGGTGGCGTGGGCGTGCTAAATCTACACTTTCGACAGTAGGAGGAGTGCGGAGATTTGGAAGTAGGTTGCCTCTGAGGAACAGGGCTGAGAGATGTGGGCAGAGGAATGCCATTTTTTAAATAAGCCTTTGGGCTGGTTTAAACTCTCTGCATGTATTGTTTTAATCAAGATACACATGATGTTAGAAAGCCAAAAATAACAACACAGAGGAAGAAAAAGAGAGCCGTGTAAGAAGTAGGAAGGATGATTCCGTTTGGCCGCAAAACTGAATGTGTAGACCTAATAATTTTCAAAAATCTCTTCAAAAGACGGTTCAATACAAACACCGAGAACCTGAGTGCTGATTTCCTCCTCTAGTTACATTGGCGATGTCTTATGGATCTCCCACGTTCAGATATTGAATAAAACCAAGCTGCGGCCAGATGAGTTTATATTGACAATTTACATCTTCCTTTTATTTTTACCCCCAACATAAGCTCTTTATTTTCTCCGAGAAAATGAGCAAAATTAACCATACATGGGAGTAAACATGATTTCCATTAAAAAATAACTGTGTGGCAGTTTTCTTCAGCCTCTCGGTTTTGCCATCCTAGATAGCTAGAGGGAAGAAATGCCCAGAATTCGTTTCCAGGCAACTAGGCAGGAAGCTGAGGAGCAAATGAAATCAGCAAGCGACCAGATACGGGCATAAGCCTAGGGAAGAATGGTGAAATGTGGCTAATTGAAGATCTCGCACAGTGTAGGGAGCCAGCCAATGAGTGGAGACAACAAAGAATCAAAGAAGATTTTGGAGACAACTAGAAAACGGAAAGCTTAAAATAGAATTGAAAGCATACTAAGTAGAATGGCAGCTTTCCATTTTTCTATAATGTACAAAAATAATCATCTGAATGGAGTATAAAAAAGGCAAGAGAATGAAAAACAAGCCGGGTAAGGTAAGGGAGATCAAAAACACCCAAGCAAGGAAAGGAAAGGAATGGGAAAAGTGCATAAAAATAGCAACCGCACAAAAAGCGCAAAGCAGAAATACTCTTCATAGGATTATGGAGCTGCAAGGAATCCATTATTGAATCTCGAAGTCACTAAGGTCAACTAACCTAACGCAGAAAACATCCCCTCTGCCTTAAAACAAATAGAAGTACTGAATGAAATGCATTTTTCTTTTAAAAAGTATACACCCAGGGCTAAAAGCAAGAAAGGGAAACCCTTAGCAACAAAAATAAAGCTGGACCTCTAAGCCAGAAGGTGAGTAGGAGGCATATGAACTTGAAAGATGCCCGGAGGCGTGTGTGTGGTGAAGGAGCTGGAACTGAGCTCCCTGAATAAAGCCTAACCCCCCCCCCCCCCCCTCAAACGTCTATCAAAAGTGGGACTAGAATAAAAAAGTATTCCCAGAGGTCCAAGGATCAGGCAAGGAATCTTCCCCGTCCTGCCCTAACCCAGCCCTACGACGCCTTGCGTGACAAAGAAAAAAGTGACCCTCATAAAATGGAGGTCAGAGAAGCAGCACCCATTGGACACTGAGAATTAACACGAGAGCAGAACGGGGCAAATCCCACAGCAGTTCGTGCAGACCTCCCCCCAGAGGCATGCCCCCGCTTTAAGGGCAGGGAGGGCCTCCACAGAACAGCTGTTCCATGTTAGTAAAGGAAATTGGAACCATACGGAAGAAGTAGGATGAAAAAGCAAAGAAATTAGTTAACACGGCTTGTTAAATCCAAATAGATATTGACAATGATTAACACCAATAACGGTGAAAATAACGGGGAGGGGGGAAACGAGGTAGAATATTAGACACAACCTGGAACGGGAGAGTTTGAATTTACTTTTCTGAAGGCCTAAGGAGCAAAGCTGTTGATTAGCCTTAGAGTTTAAATACATGTGTTAAAAATGGTAACTGTCGCCATTGAAGGAACAGAAATAGAGGCCTCTCCTGAGTATTTTCCGTTTGCCCATTAAGATCGGTCTTCACCCTTCTCCGTTCTGCTCTCTGCATCTAAAGGGTTACACCTCTAACAACTGCATCGACTTGTGCCTCTCAGAACTCAAGGTGGTAATAGCTTCTCCTACAGCAGGAGCCCCAAGATTATCCGTTATCCCCAAGAACTCTGGTGTTTGTTGACCCTGTCCACACCTTTGTGCGCAGTTCTTTTGTTAAACTCTTTCCGATAACCCCTTTTGGGTGTGTTATCTGTTATTTCCCTGTGTATGGGAACTTTCCCAATCTAGAGAAACAACTCCCAAATCAGCATGGAGAGGGAAAAACTAGGGCTGGAGAAGGCTAAAGACTCTGAATCCTTGGAAGCCAGGAGAAAAACTAAACAAACACACAAACAAGCACGCGACACAGAAGTAAGTCAAAATGATACGAACAGTGGGGTACCATTTATGTATATTTTAAAATGAACAAATCAATCTTATATATTGATTGTGGCTACAGACACGCAGAGTAAAATTATAAAAGCATGGACTGGAATTATATATGCCAAGTTCGGCCTAATTGTTGCCTCCAGGAAGAGATAAAAAGAGATTCAAACAGAAGAAATTTGAATGTATCCGAAACATTTTATTTTCTAAAAAAAAAATTTCTGAAGCAAATACGCAGTGTATTAGCGCTTTTGCTTATTTTGGGTGGTGTACATGTGGGTGTTCTAAAACTTTCCACGGTGTTCTGTATGTCTGAACTGTTTCATAATAAAACGATCTATTATTCCAAATTGGAACTGTTTGGTTCTTTCTGAAATCCCGTTGTATCTCGATTGGCTTCCCTTTTATATGACCTACAGTATTACATTAGGATGAAAAAAGTCTCAAAATGTCACAAGCGTACCCGCCAAAATCTTTTCTCCCTGTGTATTATTAAACACCTTTGCTGTGCTGCTATTGACATATAAAATGTCATCCTCAAGTGTCTATTAACACCCCAGGTGCTAGGGGATTTACAAAGCACTAAGAAAGCATGGTCACAGCCCTCAAGGATCCAATAATAATGAGACTTTAACACCTCTAGACGATCTTAATTAAAGAAGAAAAAAATAGCCGCAGTAGAGAGGCATTGCAGACATTATCACATTCAAGATCACAAAACCCATCTATGGACATTTCAACACAAAGTCGGGCAATGATTTAGCATGTTGAGAAAATAAAAGCTGGCTCCCACTGACATTGATGTATCTTAATAAAATAAGATGGATTCTAATGGCTATCTTTCTGAGAACTAACTATATTATTTACATTTTTCATTTTGTCATATGACACTGTAGATGTATGAAAATGCAATTCAAATTTCCTTGCAATCTTCATAGGGCTTTCTGCCTTAGATAGAATATTCTGTTATGCTCTAAGAAACAGAACAAATGTAATAAAAATTGGTATAGTGTTACACTGAGAATAGTAAACACATTTTAATTCAATATTCTAATACTTTTCCATTTCCCTGTGCATTTTTATGATCATAAAAGATAGAGCTCGCTGGAAGTTATGTCTGGGAAGGATATCCATAAACCTGGAGATCATCTAACACACAAGAAAAAGATACTTGCAATTAGCGAAAGGCTGATTTTACCAAGTTCTGGATTATACAAAAGCCTTTGAATTCCTCCACGCTTCTGAGATCTCAACGTGTGGTAGCATTCTGCTCACTTCTGCCCTTCAAACACAGGAGTGGGCGAAGGAGGCGAAACCTCCGTTCAGGCTGAGTCTGACATGACAGCAGTCTGCATAGGCTCTCTTACCAAGAAGGATAGTAACAGACCAAGGTGGAATTTCAAGACTACGCACAAATTCGTTCTCAATACCATCTTCCCCCAAAAGAGCGGAGGAAAGGTTGCCCATAACGCTTAATCGGTAGCCAAGTTAGCTGTGAACTGCACTCCCGTTCTCAGACGGAAGGAGAGGAGAAACGAACTGAACGCTAATTTATCATCCGCTGTGGGTCGTGGAGCTTGGAACGCATTATCTCACTTAATCCTTTCAACGATCTCCGAGTAACTTTATAGGTGTAGCAACTGAGGCTCGGTGACATTCAACAATTTGCCCATGGTCACACAGCAATTAAGTTGTGGATGTAGGATTCTACTGCCGATTATTTGGGCTCTAAATCACAACT
This sequence comes from Panthera uncia, assembly GCF_023721935.1. Lineage (NCBI taxonomy): Eukaryota > Metazoa > Chordata > Mammalia > Carnivora > Felidae > Panthera > Panthera uncia. The sequence continues at coordinate 115,306,211 of NC_064817.1, read as the reverse complement.
GTAGCAAAACACGGAAACGAGGGTACTGGCTTTAAACCAGAACAAAAATTCCAGCGTCCCATCCTCTTTATAGATGCCCACCTAGCAAACACTTCATTACACTACATAGACACAATCTTACCTCCCCCTCCTTTTGATCGATCCAGGCCCAAGAAGAAAAACTAACTGGATCTTCACAAAATCAAAACGTATATTGCAAAGTGACTTTCCTCGCCAAAAAGTCAAGGGGAAAGAGACTTCCGTGATCCGAAGACAGTGACATTGACACACTTCATTCCTTAATAATCCAATCAGCACTTCTGTAGCGTTAAGACCAAGTGCGAGGTTGTATATGATAATGGTGTGAATCGGGAAAGAATATTTTAAACCTGCTTAGCACCCAAGAAATCTAGTCCAGTCGCTTCAAAGAGTTGTCCCACGGACTGGGGAAGGACATGGAGGTAGGATTTAAGGGGCAGTAACCTAGGACCTTTAACCCTACTTTAACCAGAGCAGTTCTGGTTTTATCTGTATTAAATAATAACCTTCTTCATGAGGCCTCATTTAAATACATTGCTCAGGGGCCCCTGGGTGGCCCAGTCAATTAAGCATCCGACTCTTGACTTCGGTTCAGGTCACCATCTCCTGGTTGGTGAGTTTGAGCCCTGCATCGGGCTCTGCACTGACAGCACGGAGCCTGCTTGGGATTCTGTCTCCCTGTCTGTCTCTGCCCCTCCCCCGCTTGCTCTTTATCTCTCTCTCAAAATAAATAAAAATAAACTTTAAAAACTACATTGTTCCATACATTGTAACAACTTCAAAATTACTGTTCTGGTTCAAACTCACTCATTTTTCAGGTAAGGAATGTGGGTCCAGGTTATGGAAAAGACTCACTCACGCCTGCATAGCTACTTAGAGCTGAAGTGGATTTAAACACAAATTATGCGGGGCGCCTGGGTGGCTCAGTCGGTTGAGCATCCGACTTCGGCTCAGGTCATGATCTCGCGGTCTGTGGGTTTGAGCCCCGCGTCGGGCTCTGTGCTGACAGCTCGGAGCCTGGAGCCTGCTTCGGATTCTGTGTCTCCCTCTCTCTCTGCCCCTCCCCTGCTCACGCTCTGTCTCTCTCTGTCTCAAAAATAAATAAAAACATTAAAAAAAAATTTAAACAAAAATTACGCACCATCTGATTCTACACCTAAGGCTCTCATCATTATAGCTTGCATACAATTAACAGCTCCTAGTACATTGTAATCTTATTCTATACTGTGAATACAACTTCTATAGTGCATTACAGTTTTAAGCATTGTGATTTTATGTGTGTGTGTGTTATTTACAGAAAAAGATTTTGTGGTTCAGTGTGTAAGTGGCTGAACTAGGGCTAGAAACTCATTCTCCTACTTTTTTTTTTTTTTTTTTTAGTTTCCCTTTTTTAAGTTTTTATTTGAATTCCAGTTAAGTAAAATCCAGTGTGCTATGAGTCTCAGATGCACAGTACAGTGATTCAACACGTCCGTACATGACCAGGGCTCATCACAACAAGGGCGCTCCTTAATCCAGTGTATTTTCTCCTACACCCAGCAGCATCTCTGAGTATCTTTTCCGCCTTGATTAGGGATAGGCATCAGGACTATTTCCTTCCAAGGATATCTTGTACCACATTCTTTATCAAATTGCATTCATTTCCCTAAACTGTGACTTAGGAAGAACAAGATTATTCACGACCTCGCTGGAAATCCCAGAACTCGCCGTTCCCGCTGTGAACTGATAGGTGACATCCTTGTTCTTTGAAGAGTCTGGAAAAGCAACATTTTCAAACAGGCAAACATCGAAGGCCACTACTGTTAATCAATGAGAAAAACCCGCTTTGGATAGTCTTCCACACGAGTTTCCAAACAAAATTAGGTGCCACACGTCCAAGCACTTTTCCCACAACATCGACAATAAACTCATTGGTTCATTTCATCAACCACCTGTTCTTCTAGAAGGTAGGATCGCTGCTCACCTCTGGACTGGACTCATCTGAAGGAAGAAATGCGATAGCTCCCTTCCCCTGAAATGGTCATTCGAAGGGGCCTCACATAGACCTTTTCGACTGCAAGTGGTAATTGAATCCTTGAAAGGACCTCAGAAAGGTATTGACCGCTGCCTTAAGGGAACTATCACTTTTGGTTTGTTTTGCAACTGCTCTTTTCCACCCAACGCATCGGTGTGGATGTATACACAAACACACCCTCTTCACTGGGCCTTGTCTACTACTCTGGTCCTCTAAGTGACATTTGGGTATTCCTTACTTTTGCTTTCCATAGACTCTGATGGAAAAGGAGTGCTGCCATCTGTGAGAGACATTTATCAACAGTAATTCTCTGTTTAAATGCACTAAATTGTTATTTTTTTAAACGTTTATTTGAGAGAGAGCGCACAAGTGCAGGGGAGGGGCAGAGAGAGAGAGAGAGAGACAGAGGATCCGAAGCAGGCTGCAGGCTCTGAGCTGTCAGCACAGAGCCCGACGCGGGGCTTGAACTCATGAACCGCAAGATCATGACCTGAGCCGAAGTCGGACGCTCAACGGACTGAGCCACCCAGACACCCCCTGAATTGTTATTCTTATATTTTAGTAGTATCGGCTGCTTCAGATAATCTGGGATAATAACCAGCCCTAAGTTTTCACTCGAAATACTCATTCATCATACCATTTCCCCAGTCTGCACTGTTGAATGTCTCATTCTGCATGTTACTGTCGACTCACAATAAATGTGGCATTTACGGAATTTACTAATTTCCCACTGAAACTTCATTCTTCTACGGTTAATCTTGTCTTGAGGTTTACTTGAATGAAAAATAAGGATTCTTGCCTGATTTCTTCTTGTATTCCCTCCATTTTGCCTGAGAAGTGCTTGAAATTCTAGAACAGAAAGAGATCTCAGGGCACCTGGGTGGCTTACTCAGTTAAATGTCCGATTCTTGATCTCATGCTTTGTGAGATCAAGCCTCACATGGGGCTCTACACTGACAGCATGGAGCCCGCTTAGGATTCTCTCTCCCTCTCTCTCTTTCTGCCCCCACCCCGCTCACACATGCTCTCTCTCTCTCTCTCTCTCTTTCGCTCTCTGAAAATAAACATTACAACAAAGAGAAAGGGATCTCAAAGGACATTTAAGTCCTTCTTTTCCCTGATGAGAGAAAGTGACTTGCATAAGACAGGACAGTAACAAAACTTGTTTTAGACCCTTGTCTTATGGTTACCAATCCAGCCTTTTCTTTTCTTTTTCTTTTTTTTCAAGTTTTTTATTTTATTTTTGAGAGAGAGAAAGAGACAGAGTGCGATCGGGGGAGCGGCAGAGAGAGAGGGAGACACAGGATCCGAAGCAGGCTCCAGGCTCCGAGCCGTCAGCACAGAGCCCGACGCGGGGCTCGAACCCACGGACCGCGAGATCGTGACCCGAGCGGAAGTCGGATGCTCCACCGCCTGAGCCACCTGGGCGCCCCAACCTAGCCTTCTTTTTTAACACCAAGCACAAGCAACCTAAAACTGCTACTTTCTCAGGGGAAAACGTTTTCAAATGAAAATGGGTGAAAAGCCTGTGCTTCATTTATCTTTCTGGCTTATTTTCTGAAGGTCCAGACACCTATAAGGCACAGAGAATTTTCCTATTAGTGCCACACCACACCATGCCATTACGGTGGTACAAAATATTGTGGCCCTAACATATTCCATGATATCAGCAGATTTTGTATAATAAGAAACACAAACTCATGGCTCTTCGGTTCGCCCATTCAATTATGAATGCACTAAAATAGCCGTACCAATATTATGGAGTTTTCCCCAAGGGCTACTTCAGCTATTGTTTTTTATGACATATATAGGCTTAAAGCATTTCACAATACATATTCAAAAATAGAATTACAAAAAGTGAACTTAGGAAAACAATTCCACACGAAAACCTATTGAAATTACGAGACAAAGCCTTCATGAAAAGTGCAAATTCATTTCCATTCATTATGCCTCAAAAGACAGAGTGTACTTAATGGTTTTCTCTGCATAAAATATCACCATAAGGTATCCCGAGAAAGTTTTTAATGAATTTTGTTTATCACCTTTTCTGAGAAAATTATGAACAGTAGTCAGTGAAAACTCATCTTTTCCCCTCGCCAGGAAGAGAGGACCAATTTCTTCTTCCACATTTGCGAAGGAAATACACCTGTCACTGTGCATTTTTCTAAAGGTTCTAAGAGAGAGCAAATCTGAAACAGCATTTGCAATCTTTTTTGGGATCTTTAGCATTCTCACGGGAAGACTGTCAGAAGTGAGGAGGGGAACACCTTACAGTGTAAGATTGAACTATCCCAGATTCTGAATTTCTCCCTGCATCATGCAAGCTGTATTAAGGGGTAATTGACAAAGAGACTTGTACGCATGTGATGATTTGATATACACATACATTGTGAAATGATTACCACAATCAGGCTCATGAATACATCCCTCACCTCACACAGTCACCTTTTCCTGCTGCGAACACTTAAGCTCTACTATTTTAGAAAATTTCATGTATACAGTACAGTGTTATAATATATACCCAGAAGTGGGATTCCTGGAATGTATTTGTCCATTTTTTTCTTTGTTTCTTCATTTGTTTTGTTTCTTAAATTGCACATGTGAGTGAAAACTATACGATATTTTCCTTTCTCTATCTGACTTATTTCACTTAGCATTATACCCTCTAGGTCCATCCTTGTTGTTGCAAATGGCAAGATTTCATTCTTTTTGATTGCCGAGTAGTACTCCATTGTATCTATATACCACATCTTCTCTGTCCATTCATCTACTGATGGACATGGGTTGCTTCCATATCTTGGATATTGTAGATAATGCAATAAACATAGGGGTACATATATCTTTTTGAATTAGTCTTTTCGTTTTCCTCAGGTAAATGTCCAGTAGTGGCATTATTCGATCATATGGTATTTCTAATTTTTAATTTTTTTAGGAATCCCCATATTACTTTCCACCGGGACAACACCAGTTTGCCTTCCTACCAACAATGCACAAAGGTTCCTTTTTCTCCACATCCTCACCAACACTTGTTATCTCTTGTGTTGTTGATTTTACCCATTCTGACTGGTGTAAGGTGATATCCGATGGTAGTTTTGAATTTGCATTTCCCTGATGCTGAGAGATAATCAGCATCTTTTCATGTGCCTATGGGAGATCTATATGTCTCCTTTGAGAAAATGTTTATTCGGGTCCGCTGCCCATTTTTAATTGGGTTAGTTGGCTTTTTTGGTGTTGAGTTGTATAACTTCTTTATATATTTTGGATATTAACCCCTTACTAGGCATATCATTTTCAAAGATCTTCTCCGATTCAGTAGGTTACCTTTTGGTTTTGTTGATGGTTTCCTTCACTGTGCAAAAGCTTTTTATGTTGGCATAGTCCCAATAGTTTAGTTTTGCTTTTGTTTCCCTTGCCTTAGGAGATATATCTAGAAAAATGTTGCTATGGCTGATGTCAAAGAAATCACTGCCTATGTTTTCTTTTAGGAGTTTTATGTTTTTGGGTCTCAATTTTATGTCTTTAATCCATTTTGAGTTTATTTCTGTGTATGATGTAAGAAAGTGGTCCAGTTTCATTCTTTTGCATGTAGTTGTTCAGTTTTCCAACACCATTTGTTGACGAGATTTTTCCCATTATATGTTCTTGTCTCCTTTGTCATAGATGAATTGACCATATAAGCATGGGTTTATTTCTGGGCTCTCTATTCTGTTACATTGATTTATGTGTTTATTTTTGTGCCAGTACCATACTGTTTACTGATTACTATACCTTTGTAGTATATCTTGAAATCTGGGATTGTAATGCCTCCAGCTTTGTTCTTCTTTCTCGAGATCGCTTTGGCTATTTGTGGACTTCAATGGTTCCATACAAATTTTAGTATTAATTGTTCTTGTTCTGTGAAAAACGTTGTTGGTATTTTTCTGTTCGCCCATTCAATTATCCCAAGCAGGATCTGCGCTGGCAGCGTGGAGCCCAATACAGGGCTCGATCCTACAACCGTGAGATCATGACCTGAGTCGAGATCAAGAGTCAGATGCTCGGGGCACCTGGGTGGCTCAGTCGGTAAAGCATCCGACTTCAGCTCAGCTTGTGATCTCACAGTCCGTGGGTTTGAGCCTCACATCAGGCTCTGTGCTGACAGCTCAGAGCCTGGAGCCTGCTTCAGATTCATTCTCTCTCTCTCTCTCTCCCTCTCTCTCTCTTTATCTCAAAAATAAAATAGACACTCAACTGACTGAGCCACCCAGGTGCCCCAGTTGTTGGTATTTTGATAGGGATCCCATTAAATCTGCAGATTGCTTTGGATAATATGGACATTTTAACATTATTTGTTCTTCCAGTCTATTAGCGTGGAATATCTTTCCAATTGTTTGTGTCATCTTCAGTTTCTTTCATCAACGTTTTCTAGTTTTCCGAGTACAGTTCTCTCACCTCTTTGGTTAATCCCCAAGTATTTTATTACTTTTGGTGCAATTGTGAATGGGATTGTTCTCTTCATTTCTCTTTCTGCTGCTTCATTATGAATGTATAGAAATGCAACAGATTTCTGTATGTTAATTTTGTGTCCTGCAAATTTACTGAGTTCATTTATCAGTTCTAGTAGTGTTTTGGTGGAGTCTGTAGGGTTTTCTACATCTAGCATCATGTCATCAGCAAATAGTGAAAGATTTACCTCTTACCCATTTAGATGCCTTTTATTTCCTTTTATCGTCTGATTGCTGTGGCTAGGACTTCTAACACTCTGTTGAATAAAAGTGGTGAAAATTGGGGCGCCTGGGTGGCTCAGTTGGTTAAGCGTCTGACTTCAGCTCAGGTCATGATCTCACAGTATGTGAGTTCGAGCCCGTGTCGCTCTCTGTGCTGACAGCTTGGAGCCTGGAGCCTGCTTCGGATTCTATGTCTCCCTCTCTGCTCCTCCCTCACTCGTGCTTGCTCTCAAAATAAACATCTGAAAATTTTTAAAAAATAAATAAATAAATTCTAGTTAGTTAGCATACAGTGCAGTATCAGTTTCAGGAATAGAATTTAGTGATTCATCACTTGGAGTCATTATTTTTTGAAACATTTTTCTTCCCTCCCCTTCAGAGACTCAAATTGCATATATATCAGGGTGCTGATAGCTTTCTCACCACTCTCAGATGCCTTTTTTCGTGCGTGTGTGTGTTCTTCCCTGTATTGCATTTTGGAGAGCTCCTGCTGCTGTCTTCAAGTTTACTAATCGTATCTTCTGCAAGGTCTAATCAGTCTTTAATCTCGTTCTGTGCAATTTCTATTTCAGACATTACAGTTTTGATCTCTAGAAGGGTGATTTGGGTGTTTTTTTTATATCATACCTGTCTCTGCTTAACTTTTTGAACACATATTATGCAGTTATAATTTTTAAATGTCTTCATCTACTAATTCTAACATCTGTGTTAGTTCTGCATTGGTTTTGACTGATTTTTATCCTTATTGTGGAACTTATTTTCCAATTTCTTTGCATGTCTGCAAATTTTCATAGATGTCAGACCTTACAAATTCTATCTTATGAGTTGTTGGATATTTTTGTATTTCTATAAATATCCTTAAGCTTTGTTCTTGGATGCAGTTAACTTATTTAGAAGCAGTTTGATCTTTTTCGGGGGGGGGGCTTTGTTTGTATGATACGTTAAGTAGGATAAGAATTGTTTAGCCTAACGCTAATTATTCCCCCCACTATTGAGGCAAGTTCCTTCTGAGTCCTCTATCTACTTCCCCATGGGTTATGAGTAGCCCCATGTTAACACTGAGTCCTGTTCCTTCTAAATGTCTCAGATGGTTCTTTCATTGCCCTGGGATAATTTTCTCATATGCATGTACTTGGCCAAATACACGAATGAGAACCTGTGCAGGTGTCAATATTTCTATTTCTGTTCATTTCTTTCATCTCCAGTACTTTGTTCTACAGACTCTAGCCCTCAGTCCCTCAGCTCTATCTTCTCAAGTCGCAGAATTCACCTGGCTCCACCCTGATTCCATCTCCCTGTGGTACAGCCTGGGAATTCTTTTAAGGAATAAGCTGGAACAATTGTAAGACTCACGTTGTTTTTTTCCATTTCTTAGGCGCCTCTGTTCACTGTCATTTGATGTTCATTTTCTTGAAAACCATTTTTTTCATAAATTGCGTGTGTGTGTGTGTGTGTGTGCGTGCACGTTTTGGTCAGGTGGTGTTTCAGGTGGGAGGGTGAAACTCAGGGTCCTGTTGTTTCATCTCACCTAGAAGCAGAAGTCTTGCGTATGTTTTTACATAGAACATTCTGTAAATTACAAATCATCATACCCTGATGTCTCTGTCATGGAATCAGCAAGGTGGCATAATCATCTCAATAATCACCAGGCATTAACTTCCAACCACATACAGAACGCTAGGTTGGAGACCAGTGATAGGAAAAGAAACACAGTCAATATCATTACTCCTCGACTAAAGATCATACTCTTTCTTCCCAGACCATATCTCTGACCATGGTGGAACCATATAAGCACATGGGCCACATGAGCAGAACCTAAAAAAGCAAAGCATCCATATAACAGAATGCATCATTATGGGGCTCTCCCCTGTTGAATATGAATAATTTCTCTCTCAGGATGATTCCAATAAGACATTGTTTCTCAGTCCCAAAGCTGTTCTCCAAAATCATTACATCCAGAAAAGAATTTTAGAGCCACCGCACTTTTTGACCATTTTCTTGAATTCTTTCGTGGCTCCTTGATGTTTACATCACACACTGAAGCATTTCTAAAATGATCCCCACATCTTTGGTCTGGAAGGCAAGCTAGGAAGTGTTTCCCAAACTTGTTGATAACGATAACCAGCTGGAGAGCTTGTCGATCTAGCTTGCCCAACTTCACTCTTGGAGGGTCTTTGGCGTAGGACCGGAAATTTAAGGTTTTGTTGGGGTTTTTTTTTTAGCAAGTTCTCCAAATGACTCATAATATCATGAAAATTTTAGAAATAATGAGTTAGAGGACCCCTTGACCAATGGATACCGCTCAGAAATGTACACGAGAGTTAAAATCTGCCTGTTTACCTCATAATTGGTGTACTTTTTCTCCGGCCAAAAGAAACATGGGTACTAGGAAGTGCTCCCTAATGACAGATGACAGTGAAATGACATCTATGACCCAAGAGCAGAAATTACATTGCATTTCTCTGGCACATTTTTCGGGAAAAATAAGCCTTCATAGACCCTTCCTTTATTTGATATGTAAGTGCAATTTTCAAAATCTCCGTGCCCGTGATGCACCAACTTGCGTAAAACGTCCCATGGAAATAAAGTGCTTTGCTAGATACCAGAGCACTTGGCATCCTGAAATAACTGACTTACAGTGCCTTAGTCACTCTATGTGAATAGCGGGATGTAAGAGCAAGAAGGCCCAGACGACTCAATTGCATCCGATGAGCCTGCAGAATCATACCTTTGATCTTCCTCACTAAGAGCACTCACGAGAGACGGACTTGACTCAGGCAATCATCCCAATCTTTGACTTGCTGGTTGTAAAAAACATATTTTGTAGCTATATTTAAGGCTGCGGACAATAAGGAAAATTACATGTCCCAGACTTTTCTCATACCATTATTTATCACAAAGGGGGAGGAGGGTTAAAAAGGAGGGGAGGAGGGGGCGCCTGGGTGGCTCAGGCAGTGGAGCGGCCGACTTCGGCTCAGGCCACGATCTCGCGGTCCATGAGCTCGAGCCCCGCGTCGGGCTCTGTGCCGACAGGTCAGCGCCTAGAGCTTGCTTCCGATTCTGTGTCTCCCTCTCTCTCTGCCCCTCCCCTGCTCATGCTCTGTCTCTCTCACTCTGTCAAAAATAAATAAACATTTAAAAAAAAAAGGAGGGGAGGAGGAAGTTAAGCATTAACACGGCCATCTGGCACGTAACAGTCGCCGATATAGGCATCTTATGTTCTAATAATCTCATTTAATAGAACCTCTGAGATGTGCGTGTGTGCACACGCACGCAGGCGTGTACGTGGGCACGGGCACACACCTATGCACAGCACCCTCCAGGCTTTCAAAAACCCATTTCCGCTAAGTGGAACTATGTACATACGTGTGGAATCTGGATACGCTTCAGTTCTTCTGGGTACTACTCCTTCCCTAATGCACAGGTAGTTTGGGAAAGCTGCTGAAGACATAATGGGCAACTACTTCAATCGAGGTAAGATACATGCCGTTTATCAGTTGCAGAGGACATTCACGTGTTGTCACATCTGTAATCGAGACTGCCATGCTGCACTGCTACGTGACGTGAATGCAATATGACGTGAGGTGTTACACTTGGGCAAGCCTCGTCCCCCAAGGCTTTGCTTCTAGCTAGGTCAATATTTAGGAACCGTTTCAGGAAACCGGTTGTTAAGTCCCAAAGGAAAAAGACCATAGCACTTCCATTTGGAGACTGCTAAAAGCTTTTTCTCTGTTATTATACATCAGTTTTTCTCACATAGCTTTTAAAAAAGCTATGAGGTAAATGTCAAAATACTTCACAATTCTCTTTCCTGTTTTGCTTTTAATATAGTATTCATTCTTCAAATTAAATAGCATACCGATAATAAAGTATATGTTCCCAAGTGACCCAAGATTAGAATAGCACACCTTTCCTGACCCCACCCTCCTTTAGTCACCCCAGCTTTCGGATGTGACGATTTCCAATGAAATCCTACAATAAAGCTAAATAAGGGAGATGTCTACACCTTTCTGCTCTGACGGGAATGTTTTATATCTACGCTGCCCAACACGTAGGTAGCTACTGGCCACATGTAGCTGCTGAGCAATTGAAAGTACGTTAACATGAAGAGGGGTCTGAATGTTTGCATTTCATTTTAATTAATTCATCTTTTAATGCTTATTTATTTTGTGTGAGAACATACGTGAACAGGGGAGAGGCAGAGAGAGAGACAGAGAGAGAGAGAGAGAGAGAGAGAGAGAATCCCAAGCAGGCTCCGCTCTGTCAGTGCAGAGCCTGACATGGGGCTCGATCCCACGAACGGCGAGATCACGACCCGAGCCGAAATCAAGAGTCAGACGCTTAACCCACTGAGCCACCAGCCACCCCTCCTTTTAATTAATTTAAATGTAAATCGCCACCTGCTGCGAGTGATGAGTCACTGTGGAAGAGCGCAGGTCTATACCAAAGATGTTTAGGATCACCATCTAACTGTAAAACCAGTCAACATCACAGTAAAAGGTGAGCACCGAAGAAACATGCATAATATGTGATATTTCCGGGATGCCTGGGTGTCTCGGGCAGGTGAGCCTCTGACTCTTGGTTTTGGCTCACGTCGTGATCTCACAGTTCGTGGGCTTGAGCCCCAGGTCAGGCTCTGCACTAACAGCGTGGAGCCTGCTTAGGGTTCTCTTCCTCCTGTTTTCTCTGCCCCTCCCCCACTCGTGCTTTCTCTCTCTCTCTCTCTCTCTCTCTCTCTTTCTCTCTGTCCCATCCTCCCTCCCTCCCTCTCGAAATAAATAAAATAAACATTAAAAAAAGATATGATATCTACTTAGTTACGTTCTCTTTTTTCCAACAAGACAAGGCTCAGCACACAAAGCCGGTAGGAAATTTCCCCTTCGGTGCCCTGGGATGTGGGAGACACACATTTCTCATATTCTGTAAAAAGGAAAGGTTAACCCAATTCCAAACCGGACCTGGGGAAATGAGACCACCTGCCATACCCCTACCCCATGCCACTTTCTGTTGTCCGTGCATTAGTACATCACACGGCCGCTACAACTAGAGGGGGCGCTCGACTCCGTGCCAGTTATTCAAATAAGGAACTATGATACACGCGAAACACTGGGACTGGCAGTGCCATATGCCACATAAACATCACCGCGGTGGCACGGAGCGCGGGGCATCAGTAGCTCTTGAACCCTAGTGAGCACAGTACAAAGCACACGCTTATCCTCAGCACCCGTCCAACTCAAGAAAAGATTACTTCCTTTGCTAGGACGGTTCTTTCAGCCTGGCTCATCCCAATCTCTGCGTGATGGTGATCGGTTTATTTCCTTCTTTCTCCTGCGCAATGCATTTGCCTAACGCGTCGGACAGAGATCATTCCATTCTAAAGCTATAATCCAGTATCTCTAGGTGTAACGACCCCCCCTAAAGGAACAGTGGAGTGTTTGACGCTTCAAAAACCAGCGCAGCAAATTGGGTATGATGGTCTTCGGTGGTCTGAACGCAGTGTCTCACTGCAGCTAATACGGTGAAGGTACTTGGGGCGGTTAAGGCCGACAAGTGCCGAGAACTTGAAAGTCACTTTTAAATACCCTTAAAAGAAAAAGCATTCGTTTTTTAATTCAAATTCAAGTTAGTTAACATACAGTGTAGTAATGGTCTCCGGAGTAGAATTTGGCGACCCATCACTTCCATAGGACACCCAGTGCTCATCCCAACGAGCGTCCTCCTTAATGCGCATCGCCCATGTAGCCCATCCCCCACCCCCACCCCGCCTCCAGCACCCCCCAGTTTGTACCCTGTGCTTAAGAGTCTCTTCTGATCTAGTGATGCTATGCTGATTCTCAATGCATGCTTATTTATCAGGCTTCTCAACGCTATCAAAATGTTTTCTTTTCCTCCTCCATTTTAAGGAGCAGGGTTTGCTCTATTGCATTTGTATGCCCTTCCCCTGGTTTTACCATAACTACAGGTTGTTTTCATGACTGTTTCTTTTGTCAAAGGTAAAAAGAGGGCACAGACCTTTCATTGTACTGGTTGAGAGCAGATAGGAAAACGTAAGCACTTCCCTTTGCCCGAGCTGTGAGTGTCGATAAGAGAGAGTCAAGAGGTGACTGAGAGGGGGGTGAGAATCAAGGCAGAGAAGTGGCTGTAGGAGTGGCATTTCAGAATATGAAACAGCATAGGGGAGGATGGAGCGTGGCTTCACAAAGGGTGAGGAAGAGTGTGAGGAAAGCTCCATGTGTGGGCATATGAGGGGAGAATTTCCAAAAGACAGAAGAGTTTGAGAAAACGAGAATAAAATATTTTGTCAGCATCTGCCTGTCTCTCCTATGAGACTGTGAACTCTTTGAAGGCATGGGCTGTATCAATCGCGTGTTCCTTACTTTTATGATGTACAGCTGCCCCTCCCCAACCTTCTAACTCAGCAGTTTGCATACTTGTTGAGGAAATGCAGGACAAAGAAATGAATGAGTGATTAGAAAGAAGGAAGGACGGGAGGGAGGGAGGAAGGGGGGGGCGGTGTCTGGGTGGCTGGGTCAGTTAAGTGTCCAACTCTTGATTTCCACTCAGGTCACGATCTCACAGTTCGTGAGTTCAAGCCCCGCGTCAGGGTCCACGCTGACAGCACAGAAAGCCTGCTTGGGATTCTCTCTTTCTCCCTGTCTCTCTGCCCCTCCCATGCTTGTGAATGCGCGCTCTCTGAAAATAAATATGTAAATATTTTTGAAAAAGAAGGAAGGGGGAGAGGAGAACTGGAAGAAACCATTATCAGTCACCTAGTACAGGCAAACATGTGATGCTTCCATTCGGTTTGAAAGGAAAAAGGACTACGGCTTGCCTGTTGTCAACCCTTCCCTTGGAGCACCTCTTAGCATGCCACACATATGAAAAGTGCTCAGAATGGAGAGGATAATCCAGTTGTGTGGCTCATTTTGAGTTCTGCTTACCCCGCAATGTTGAGCTAGGGTGCAAATCAGAAGACAGCATTTCCGTCTAATGTACAGTGTGGTGACTATGTTGTAGAATTGAAATTTGCTCAGAGAGTAGATATTAAGCATTCTTTCCCCCAAAAAGGTAAATCTGTGAGGCGATCAACGTATTAATTGCTTCGATTGTGGGAATCCTTTCACGTTACATATATATACATATAACGGTCATGTTGTACTCTTCAAAGATATTAAAATCTTATTTGTCAATTATACCTCAATAAAGCTGAAAAAAAAGCAGAAATGTGGGAACGAAAGAGAGAAGATATTTCCACACAACTCAGTGTTTCTTACAACATCAATGTAAATGGAATTTTCAAAGTTCCCCGCTCCCCACGCCCACCTATGCTTACTCTCTTCCTCCCCCTGAACTTGCGATTATTTTGCTTGAACACCTCCATGCACAGGGGCTCTCTACCTTCTGACGTAACCCACTCCATTTTAAGGGAACTCTCGTGGTAGAAACACTGAGCCAAACTATTGCTTCTCACACTTTCCATCTTTTCACGTCAGCACTTTCTCCCGGCGCCGCAGTTCAGCCTGTCTTCAACATGAAGACATATGTCTGTCGGGATAGTGGCAGGAAACAGATGGTACCTTCCAAAATATAATTAAAAAGTTTCCTGAAGAGCCTGTTTATGAGGGGGCAGGTGAAAGGGAGTTAAAGAGCCCTTGGGCTAGAAAGTTGCTGAGGCGACGAGAAGAGGAATTACAGAGGGAGCTGCCCCTGTAAGAGAAGACAGCCCAACAGCAGCTACGGCCTCCAGGAAAGGAGCACAGACCCCGTCAAGCCACAGCTCGGCAAGGACGACGTGGAGAAAGAAACACCCTGCTTTCTTCTGCTAGTCCCCCAGCAACCTCTGGCTGGCCTCCCGTTGGCTGAATCCACTCAGAAGCTGGGGGGGCAAGGGAGTGGAGAATGACGGGAAAAGGGGCTCAGAGGGCCGAGGACGTGTTTCCAGGCAGGATCCACATCCTCCCCGAGTCTTCTCGTCTCCAGCCAAACATCCTGTGTTCCCCCATGTGCTCTTCATATGATAAACAGAAGCCCGTTCTCCATCCCAGACGCCTATTCTCCACCCAGCATGGTCACATACATCAGTGCAAGGGGGGCAGGACTTTCATCTCTCTCCATCTCGGTGACACACTTTGGAAGGGACGGATCTGAAGACGGATTTGAAGAACGATCTCAGTGGCTACACAATACAGTGACCCCTTCTGATTTTCAGTCCCAAAACGTCTGCCCAGCAACCCTATCCATCAATACTAAGTTATGTCTCCCACTCTCTGTAGGCGTAGAGCTCGCTTTTTGGACCCGAGGGCAGAGCAGGGCATTTACCCTTTTTTACATTTCATTCTGATAATCGGTCTCTTGCTATAGCTTGATGTCGTCTTTTTTTTTTTTTTTTTTGGATTTCATAAAACCAGCTTTTTAAAAAAAATTTTTAAAGGTTTATTTATTTATTTTTTGAGAGAAAGAGAGAGAGCGTGCACAAGCACATCTGCAGGGGAGGGGCAGAGAGAGGGAGAGAATCCCAAGCAGGCTCCACACTGTTAGCACAGAGCCCAACACAGGGCTCCATCCCGTGAACCGCGAGATCATGACCTGAGCAGAGATCAAGAGTTGGTCGCTTAACTCACTGAGCCACCCAGGCACCTCAAAACCAGCTTTTAAAGGGAAAAGACATTTAGGGCTACCTGGCTGGCTCAGTCAATGGAGTATGCGACCCCCGATCTCAGGGTTGAGTCTGAGCCACACATTGGGGGGAGAGATTACCTACAAATAAAATCTTCCAAAATTGTAATAATAAAACTAAAAGACATTTAGATATCCTCTACTCCAACACTGCCATTTTGTGTAAAGGCAAACTGGGATCTAAAGAATAAAAGCCTTGGGCAAATGAGTAGCTGGGTAGGGACTGGGCCCCACTGGTTTCCACTCCAAGCCCCACAGAGCTCTGATTTGGAATCACTGGACATTTTAGCCTTTTCTTACATTTATTTTCCTCAAACACGGGACAAGATAAACTCTTACTTATTCTGCAGCATTGCCCTCTGAAAGCATGCTTGTCTGCTGTCAGTGTGATGACACTATTTTCTCAAGCTATCAGAGAGCAAGCAATTTCTTGTATCTAAAGAACTTGATTCATTCTGCTCTCACATGAAAAAGCCTGGATACGGCCTCTCCACACTCAGAAGCAATTTCACTGAATTACAGTCCAATGAGTAATGCTATTAAGAATCAGAAGTATATTATATGTTTCTGGGAAAATTATCCTTCCGTTTTTATAAACCTCAAGAAAACACAGCCCGAGTCAAACAAAACTCTTAAGAGTTGGCTCATCCAAGCTCCATGTATCCCTTGTGTCTGACCTACCCATGAAGTTCAAAATGCGAGGGTTTTGTTCTAACTTTACGTATGTAGGTACATCTCTCTGCCCAACGCTGGGGCTTGAACTCACAACCTCGTGATCGAGAGTCGCGCGCTCCTCCGACTGAGCCGGCCAGACACCGCCAAAACGTGAGACTTTCATCCAAGGCAGATTATTAAAAAAAGAAATAACACCTAAAAAACAACAACCGCAAAAAAATAAGACGACAAACCAACAAACACAGCCGGGGCCTAACTCTTAGTTCCCCACCGAGAACCTTTCCCGGTGACCACGTTCTCATTACGCCCTTGGCTTTTACTGATGCTCAGTACGGCTGCTCCAAATGTGACGCGCAAAGTGACAATGAGTGAGCCTTCTCTACATTTTATGATCAGCAGCTTTTCAAGATGCTTTCAGTTTTGTGGTCCAAAGTCTCATGCGTGCGGATCCCCGTGACAAATAACTTTTAGAACACAATATCCACCTCAACCACGCCCCTCCCAAAACAGTGACGCCCGGAAGAACTTAGTAAACAGGATGTGGTTTTTCTCCCATAAAGCAAGCGGACGTTTTCTTTGCAGCAGAGAATAGGAATGTGCACCACGTTGTGTTTCTTTTATGTCCTGGTGGCCAGGGAGTTCACAGTCCACCTGAACACCCAGTGGTTGTTGTATCAGTGAGGTTCTCCTGCACGTAACTGCTTCCTCCTCAATCTCCATGGAGATTTTTGTACCGGTCTCATCATAAACATATTTTTATTGTAAACGCCCTCGAATCATCCTTGTAAGCACGCAGAAAACGTATAACAAAGCATCTAGTCACCATCGCTAAGGCAGATAATACAGCATATTTGAAGAGGCTGCCCCAAAATTCTCACTGCATGTGGTCAGGGATGAACGCCTGGGACCTAGTTTATCTAGTTAAAGTGGTTAACATCTAGTTTATCAGCAGGGACCGTCTGTCCTGAAAGCCACTCCGGAAAATGCAGAGATAAGTCATAAAAGTGGCCCTACTCAACATTTAACTAGACGCCCAATTCCCTTGAGAGCTTTGCCTCCCAGTAATGACCGGGCCTGAACTAGAACGCAGTTGCTTCAGTTCAGAGGAATAAGTGTTCGGGAGGGGGCACTAGGATAGTCGTAAGGAAGGCGGTGATCGCTGCTGGAAGGAGCAGGAAGCCACTAAGCTGTAGTGCATTTTTAAGCGGTCTAAATACGTGAAAAACAAGGAAATGACAAGTGTTGGCAAGGATGTGGAGAAAGAGGAACCCTCGTGCACTGTTGGTGGGAATGTAAATTGACACAGCCACTGTGGAAAACCGTGTGCAGGTTCTTCAAAAGATTAAAAATAGCAGGGGCACCTGGGTGGCTCAGTCGGTTGAGCGTCCGACTTCAGTTCAGGTCATGATCTCGCCGTTTGTGGGTTCGAGCCCCACGTCGGGCTCTGTACCTGACAGCTCGGAGCGTGGAGCCTGCTTCGCATTCTGCGCCTCCCTCTATCTCTCTCTCTGCCATCCCTTCCCCTCAAAAATAAATAAACATTTAAAATTAAAAATAGAAATATTGTATGGCCCAATAATTCTACTTCTGGGCATTTACTCAAAGAAAACAAAAATACTAATTAGAGAAGACATATGCACCCCTCTGTTTACTGAAGCTTTATTTACAATTGCTAAGACATGGAATAAACCTAAGCGTCCATTGATAGACACTGATAGTGTCCACATAAAGAAGAGATGGGGGGCGCCTGGGTGGCGCAGTCGGTTAAGCATCCGACTTCAGCCAGGTCATGATCTCGCGGTCCGTGAGTTCGAGCCCCGCGTCAGGCTCTGGGCTGATGGCTCGGAGCCTGGAGCCTGTTTCCAATTCTGTGTCTCCCTCTCTCTCTGCCCCTCCCCCGTTCATGCTCTGTCTCTCTCTGTCCCAAAAATAAATAAAAAACGTTGAAAAAAAAAATTAAAAAAAAAAAAAAGAAGAGATGGTGTGTGTGTGTGTGTGTGTGTGTGTGTGTGTACCGAATTGAATACTACTTGGTCATAAAAAAGAATGAAATCTTGCCATTCATGAGAACGTGGATGCATCCAGAGGCTTTTATACTAAGTGAAATGAGTCAGAAAACAAAGACAAAATACCATATGATCTCACTTATATGTGGAACCTACGAAACAAAAGAAATAAATAAAAATAGAGGGGTGCCGGGCAGCTCAGTCAGTTAAGCACCTGGCTCTGGATTTCAGCTCAGGTCATGATGGCACGGTTCATGAGATCGAGCCCCACACCGGGCTCTGTGCTGACAGCACGGAGCCTGCTTGGGATTTTCTCTCTCCCTCTCTCACGCTCCCTCACTCTTTCTCTCTCTCTCTCCCTTTAAAAAACATTAAAAAAAATAGACTCATAAATACAGAGAAGAGACTGGTGATCGCCAGAAGAGAGGACAGTGGGGAATGGGCAAAAGAGGTAAAGAGGACTAAGAGGTACAAACTTGCAGTTATGAAATAATAAGTCACAGGGAAAAGTACAGCATAGAGAATACAGTCAATAATATTTTAATAACTTTGTGTGGTGACTACACTTACCATGGTGAGCATTTTGTAGTGTATGTAATTGTCCAGTCACCATGCTATGCACCCGAAACTAATGGCATCTCAACTATGCTTCCATAAGTAAATACCTACACACACACACACACACACACACACACCAGAGGCCATGCTGCTGATAACCTCCAGAGTCTATAATCAATGCTACTTCGTGTCCCCCACAAGAAGACATCAAGTGAAGATAATTCTACCATCAGAAATGGAAACGACTCCCACAGATTCTGGTATGCAAACGAAAGAGGACATGTGAAAAAATAGCTATGGAGACAAAGACTTCCCCTCATATACTCAGTCACTTAATTTCTAGTTTTCCAGGGTACCTGGGTGGCTCAGTCGGTTGAGCGTCCAACTTCGGCTCAGGTCACGATCTCGCAGTTGATGAGTTCGAGCCCCACGTCGGGCTCCGTGCGGACAACTCAGAGCCTGGAGCCTGCTTCCGATTCTGTATCTCCCTCTCTCTCTGCCTCTCCCCTGCTCACGCTCTGTCTCTGTCTCAAAAATAAAGACAAACATTAAAAATTTTTTTTTTTTTTTACATTTCCAGTTTTCTGGCTAAACCACATAGAAAAGCAGTCTTGTTCAGACCTTCAGGAAAAAATAACCAGGAAATCAAACCTCTCCTCTGGTAAAATTACGCTTATTTAGCCCTATAATCCTCTCTCTCTCTCTCAACTGGGCAGCAAGTTGCCCGACACAAGAATTCAGAGGGATCAGAACAAGCCAACAAACCTCCAGCATTACCAAAGCCACATGCTCTTGTGTGACAGATATCACCTCCACATAGATAACAGATTGTTCATCAGTGAAAAGGAAGCCTAATCTCCTATGGGGGTGTAGAAATTCTATGGAAAACATGCAAGCCTTTTGTAAATACTTGACCATTTAGAGCAACTCTGCTTTGAAGGGGTAATTCCACATTTTTAAGGGAAATGGGAAAATGGCTTGGGGGGTAGGAATCCAAAAGCATCCTGTCCACCTAAGTTCATTTTCATTCTGTCTGAACAGTACATCTCTAGATGATTACTGTGAGACCCATGTAACATCAGGTCTCCGCTCAGTTACCATGTTAATATGCCACAGCAGACTTCACTTCAGCGAGTTGTGGGAGCCAAAGAAATTATAGCACTTTCCCCCCAATAACATTTGCCCTGGGGAGTCCTGAGCAGGTACAAACGCACTGTCAGATGGCACTAGAGGATGCTTTGTGGGGCGCCTGGGTGGCTCAATCGATTAAGTGCCCGACTTCAGCTCAGGTCACAATCTCGTGGTTGGTAGGTTCGAGCCCGCGCCGGGCTCTGCGCTGACAGCATGGAGCTTGCTTTGGATTCTGTGTCTCCCTCTCTCTCTCTCTGCCCCTCCCCTACTCACACTCTATCTCTGTCTCTCTCTTGAAAATAAATAAACATTAAAAAAAGAAAAGAAAATCAGAGTGATGTGGCCACAAACCAAAGACCATTGGCAGCCACCGGCAGCTGCAAGGGACAAGGAATGAATGGTTCCCTAAACTCTACAGAGGTAGTATGGCCCCGCGGACACTATGAGTTTGGTCCAGCAATACTGATTTTGGACTTCCGGCCTGTAGAACATAAGAGAACACATTTCTGCTGTTGTAAGCCATTACGCTTGTGATATCTTGTCACCGCATCCACAGGAAACTAAGAAAATTATATCTGAGAATGATCTCATGCCACCTCATTCAACCTTCATGTTTAATATAGAGAAAACTAAGAAAGGAGTTATTCATGTTTTTGAACAAGGAAAGGCTTTCTTGAGTGATCATCTTACCAACTCATTAGTTAATCTCCACCAATTGGATCTAAAGTCTGAAGTTTCTAGCCCTAGGGGAGGTCCCCAAATAACCCCAAAAGAGCAATGAATTGAGTTTTCAGTTTTGAGTTTCAAAACAACCAGGGAAGCCATCGCAATAAAGGTAGGGTGGATCCTTATCATTCGTGGATTCTGCATTTGTGAATTTGCCTCCTCAGGAATACTTACTTTAACTGCAAACTCAATACCGGCAGCACTTGCCTGGTCATCAGCAGACACGCGCAGAGCAGCCAAAATTTGGAGTCGCTTTACCCGCAAGCTGCCAGCTGAGGTCGAGCAAGGAGACGCTCTGCTTTCTTCTTTCAGCTCTTACACGGAGACGGCCAGAGCATGGGGATAGCAAGGGGCAGTGCAGTGTGCTGCAGCCAGTCCCAGCTTTGGGGTCAGTTGGACAAGGGCAGAATCCCAACCCCATCACTTCTCAGGGAGGCGGCTTCCAGCAAGTCACTTGTGAACTGCTTTCGGATGTGTGTGTGTGTGTGTGTGTGTGTGTGTGTGGTTTTTTGGACACTTTGAAACCTGGTTGACTCTCTTTTTAGATGTTGTAAAGAAAATGGAAACTCTCGAGATGCGTTCATTTTATGATTTAAGATGATAATCTACGTGAAAAAAAGATTATAATCTATGTAAGATACATCTATACGTGCCTATCCATCTGTTTTTCTAGGTGTGTGTGTGTGTGTGTGTGTGTGTGTGCGTGCAGTGGCTCACTAATCGCTAATTTAATCCATGTTCATGGCAACTGTATAGACTGTAACTATAAGAATGAAAATTGACTAGAAACCATTGAATATCAAAACTAACAGCAAGCACAGGCTATGTGGTGTTTCTCTGACGCCAGAAGGATATAAAAGTCCCCACGGCCTTGCATATTACCCCAGAGACAAAAACAAGAGAGGAAGGAAAAGAAGGAGGACAAATTTTCATTATTTACCAAGAGAGGCTGGAGTGTAACTTACGCATTCACCAAAAACTTACTGGATTAGACTGAGGAAAAGCATGGAATTACTAAAGTAAGGGTTCTAGAACACTTAAGAAGGGTGGGGACCAAGAGTCACTGAAACGCTTTTTTTGTAAAAATTAAAAAAAAAAACAGAAAGCAACCTAAATGTTCACCAATAAGGGATTGTCAAATTTTGAAACACGCATTCAAGGGAATACTACTCAGCTATGAAAAAGACTAAAGTGTATCTATTAATATACGCTGGTATGAAAAGGTCACAATGTAATAGCATTCAGTGAATTATAAAGTCATAAAATTGACCATATAGCATGACAGCAGTTGAGGAAAACGAAACAGCATGGGTGTGTGGATGTGTGGGTGTGTACACAAAAGACAGGTAAGAATCCACACAGGACTAATTGCATACTGCGATTTATGCGGTAATTTCATCAATTCTTTTGTCTCTATTCACTCGTGCTTCCAAAATCATGTCACAGAAATGGTGAATAACGAGGCTTTGTAAGAGGAGAAACAGTTTGGAAAGGATTTTGCCTGCTTGGCTTTTCATGGTTTGTGGTTGTGTGTCCCCCACGCGCCCGGCAGTTGGTCTTAAAACTTCTCCCCCTTCCGTGGGGATATGCAGCCTGGAACTCAGCTGCCAGCACAGAGCCCAGCAGCCAGAACGGAGGCAGCATCTGGACTCAGGTACCCTTCTCTCAGGTCCTCTCATCTTCAGCCATCCGTTCATTTAGTCAGTCGGCCCATATTTATTGTCCCAGGCACTATTCCGGGAGCCTGGAATATAACGGCCGATACGGCAGGCACAATCGCTACCCTCACGAGCCTTACAGTCTCATGCCGGAGATTCTCAACTCCACCACTATCAACGTGTGGGGCTGGATAATTAATTCTCTTTTTAAAAAATACATTTTTTTAATGTTTATTTATCTTTTGAGAGAGAGACCGAGCACGGGCGGGGGAGGGGCAGAGAGAGAGGGAGACGCAGAATCGGAAGCGGGCTCCAGGCTCCGAGCCGTCGGCACGGAGCCCGTCGCGGGGCTCGAACCCACGACCCATGACATCATGACCTGAGCCGAAGTCGGACGCTTAACCGGCTGAGCCACGCAGACGCCTCGGGATAATGAATTCTTAATTAACGCTGGGCTGTCCTGCGTACTATAGGATGCTTAGCAGCGATCTTGACCCCCACCTACCAGATGCCAGTAGCGCAGACCCCCCCACCACAGTTGTTGCAAATCAAAATGGCTCCAGACATCGACAAATGTTCCCTAGGGGTAAACACTGCCCAGGGTTGACAACCCTCGGTCCAGACCTGCCGCTGTATATGGGGCTAGGCAGACCCTGAACAAATAATCGTAAGCAAGGAATCACGGTGTGTGCATTTGGACAAAGGAGTGAAAGAGAGAGCCATGTGGAACTCTGAACTAGGGAAAGAGAGAAGCTGTTTCTATTGTTTTAATTAAGTATTTTATTTTTATTCCAGTACAGACCGCATGCGGTGTTCTATTAGTTTCAGGTGTACAATATAGTGATCGAGCAATTCTACCCGTTCCTCGGTGCTCTTCATAAGTGTACTCTTAATCCCCTTAAACTATCTCACCCATCCTCCCCACGCACCTCCCCTCTGGCAACCATCAGTTTATTCTCTATACTTAAGAGTCTCTTCTAGGGGCACCTGGCTGGCTCAGTCAGTTAAGCGGCTGACTTTGGCTCAGGTCATGATCTCACAGTCCGTGGGTTCAAGCCCCATGTTGGACTCTGTGCTGACAGCTCAGAGCCTTGAGCCTGCTTTGGATTCTGTGTCTCCCTCTCTCTCTGCCCCTAACCCACTCGCATTCTGTCTCTGTCTCTCTCAAAAATAAATAATAAAAAACATTAAAAAAAACATTAAAAAAAAAATGTCTCTTCTATAGATGCTGGCGAGGATGTGGAGAGACGGGGACCCTCTTGCACTGTTGGTGGGAATGCAAATTGGTGCAGCCGCTCTGGAAAACAGTGTGGAGGTTCCTCAAAAAGTTAAAAATAGAACTACCCGATGACCCAGCAATTGCACTACTAGGTATTTATCCAAAGGATACAGGAGTGCTGTTTCAAAGGGGCACATGCCCCCCAATATTTACAGCACTGCTATCAACAATAGTCAAATTATGGAAAGAGCCTAAATGTCCATCAACTGACGAATGGATAAAGAAGATGTGGTTTATATATACAACGGAATACTACTTGGCAATGAGAAAGAATGAAATCCTGCCATTTGAAGCAATGTGGATGGAAATGGAGGGTATTATGCTAAGTGAAGTAAGTCAGGCAGCAAAAGGCAGATACCATATGTTTTCACTCATATGTGGATCTTGAAAAACCTAACAGAAGACCATGGCGGGGGGACGGGTAAAAAAGTTACAGAGAGGGAGGGAGACAAACCACAAGAGACTCTTAAATACTGAGAACAAACTGAGGGTTGATGGGGGGTGGGGGGGAAGAGAAAGTGGGCGATGGGCATGGAGGAGGGCACCTGTGGGGATGAGCACTGGGTGTCGTGTGGAAGCCAATTGGACAATAAATTGTATTAAAAAAAAGTCTCTTTTCTGTTTTGTCACTTTTTTCCCCTTTGTTTGTTTGCCTCTGTTTTTACCTTCTTTTATTTTTCCTTCCTTTCCCCTACGTTCATCTGTTTTGTTTCTTAAATTCCACATATGAGTGAAATAATACAGTATTTGTCTTTCTCTGACTGGCTTATTTTGCTTAACGTTACAGTTTCTACCTCTATCCTTGTCGTTGGAAATGGCAAGATTTCATACTTTTTAGGGGCGGAATAATATTCCATATATATGTGGCATATATATATATATATACATACCACGTCTTCTTAATTCATTCGTCAGTCAATGGACATTTGGGCTCTCCCCATAATTTGGCTCTTGTTGATAACGCTGCTACAAACATTGGGGGGCCTGTGCCCCTTCGGATGAGCATTTTGTATCCTTTGGATAAATACCTACTAGAGCAATTGCTGGGTCATAGGGTGGTTCTATCTTTAACTTTCTAAGGAATAGCCATCCTGTTTTCCAGAGTGGCTGCACCATTTGCATTCCCACCAACGGCACAGGAGGGTTCCCCTTTCTCCGCAGCGTCGCCAACGTCCGTTGTTTCCTGAGTTGTTCATCTTAGCCATTCTGACCGGTGTGAGGTGCTATCTGACAAATACAAAAATTGATTTCTATTTCCCTGGTGATGAGTGATGTGGAGCATTTTTTCGCATGTCTGTTAGCTATTGGTAAGTCTTCTTTGGAGAAGTGTCTGCCCATGTCTTCTGCCCGTTTCTTAACTGGATTATTTGTTTTGGGGGGATTGAGTTTGATAAATTCTTTATAGGTCTTGGATACTAGCCCTTTATCCAATATGTTATTTGCAAATATCTTCTCCCATTCGGTAGTTGCCTTTTAGTATTGTTGATTGTTTTTTTCACTGTGCAGAAGCTTTTTATCTTGAGGAAGTCCCAATAGTTCATGTTTGCTTTTGTTTCCCTGCCTCTGGAGACTTGTCTATTAAGAAGCTGATATGGCCAAGGTCAAAGAGGTTGCTGCCTGTGTTCTCCTCGAGGACTTTGATGGCTTCCTGTCTCACGTTTAGGTCTTTCATCCATTTTGAATTTACTTTTGTGTCTGGTGTAAGAAAGTGGTCCAGTTTCGTTCTTCTGCATGTCGCTGTCCAGTTTTCCCAGCACTGTTTGCTGAAGAGAATGTCTTTTTTCCGTTGGATATTCTTTCCTGCTTTGTCAAAGGTGAGTTGGCCATACGTTTGTGGGTCCATTTCTGGATTGGCTATTCTGTTCCATCAATCTTTGTGTCTGTTTTTGTGCCAGTACCATCCTGTCTTGACGATTACGGCTTTGTAATACAGTTTCAAGTCTGAATTGTGATGCTTCCCACTTTGTTTTTCTTTTTCGACATTACTTTGGCTATTCGGGGTCTTTTCTGGCTCCATACACATTTTGGGAAGGTTTGTTCTAGCTCTGTGAAAAATGCTGCTGTTATTTTGATAGGGATCGTATTGAATGTGTAGATTGCTCTGGGTAGTATAGACATTTTAACAATATTTGTTCTTCCAATGCATGAGCGTGGAATGTTTTTCATTTCTTTGTGAGGAGACCCGGATTCTTGATCCAGCTCCACCTCAGCAGAAGTCACGAACATTCTCCAAATATCTGTTTACTTGTTTATATAAGGAGAAACTATCCTGCTAGATGGTGCCATTGTATCCCGAGTGCTGTTGGCGTGGGGGACAAGTGACTTGTTACTTCATTAAAGCACAGAGTCAAGCGGGGCCGTACCTGGTCCTGATGGAAAGGACTGTCTCACCTCACCCGAGATTGATGCAATAACCAGATGGGGATTTTGGCTATTATCTACCTACGGGAAGGGTCGATGGCTAGTTAATGTGTTGTATGTGTGGGAGGAAGAGTGAAAGGAAATTTGCTAATCAGGAGGTTGAGATGTAACAAAGCATTCTTGTACTCACTAGTGTCTGCTCTCTCCTGCCTTCCTTGACCCGCCATGACACCACATTTCTTGGCCCCCTTGCAGTTAGGGGACTCCATGTGGCTGAGTTTGGGCCGACGGGATGTGCCCTGAAGATCCAGGGTCTCAAGCACTCCTCGCCATCCTCCGTGGTTTTTCTTTCCATTACCTACCAGGTGGACACAAGCAATCCAGTGGAGAATTCCAAGGCCCCCTCAGGGGGTGAGAGCTCTTGACAGAAGAACCCCCAGTCCCTCGACGACTGCATGAAGTAGAGTCCCGTCCTGAACCAGTTCGATGGCAACAGGAATAAGAAACTAACCTTTGTTGTGTTAAGCCGTGGATCGTGGAGCCAAGTCTGAGTCCTGCACAACCGTCACCTCATCTGTAATCTGGGGAGAATAACACCTACCCCGCAGGGATGTTGGGAGAAGTAGAGGCGTCCCATGTCTACCACACTGCCTGGCGCATTGTAAGTACTCAGCAAGTACCTTTATGGGGTGGAAATTGACCCTTTAGAGTGAGTCGGAGTTGTTTTAAATTGTTACAGATACATGTAAATGGCCCTGTGGTTTATTATTGACTAATGCGAAGCTGAAGCCACTGTAAGCACTAAAAACGCTCGCCAATGCCTCAATTTGCGCTCATCTCAGAAAGCACAGGCACTCTTCTTGTGCGGAGGAAGAAAAATATGCCATCGGTCTGGGGACGGTAAGAAAACCTTGTCCTTCTCTATGTTGATTTCAATATGAGTCATGCCTATTTTTTTAAGGTTTAATGTTTATTTATTTTTGAGAGAGAGAGAGACAGAACATGAGTGGGAGAGGAGCAGAGACAGAGGGAGACACAGAATCGGAAGCAGGCTCCAGGATCTGAGCTGTCAGCACAGAGCCCGACCTGGGGCTCGAACTCACAAACCACGAGATCGTGACCTGAGTCGAAGCCGGATGCTTAACCGACTGAGCCACCCAGGCACCCCGAGTCGTGCCTATTTTGAAAAAAAAAAAGAAAAAAGAATAAACTCTCATTCACGTTTGCCATCACAGGACTGAACCGCGGAATGTAGGCTGGGACTGACTGGGGTTTCGTATCTGCAGCCAGAAAATGATTGAGGGCTGGTTTGGAGTCCTATGTTCTCTTCGTAATAGCTCCATTTTCTTCTTAATTGTCCCGGCAAACACACACTCTAATAAAACAGCTGCAGTTCCTATAAAATCCATTGGAATAAAAGACGCACTCAGGTAACCCATTCATTATTCTGGAAAAGCATTGGTAGCTTTGACAAAATAATTATATAGGGAGTCAGACTGTTAAAAAAAATCCATTGATTTTCTACATATTCAGATAAACAACACATCAGAAAATGGACTGCTGCCTCGGGCTCTGTGCTATCAGTCAATCATTTCTTGGATGTCGGACATGTGCAAAGTATCTACTAGAGGCTACGTGACATCCAGCTAAACAAAAACATGAGAATGGAGGAAATATTACTCAAGACCCGGCCCTCTTCAGATCCCTTTCCTTCTTAGAAACTTCCGCAAGCTCCTGCTGCTTATTAAAGTAGTTAGGAATCTAATTCTGCCATTCAAGACCCTCATGCAGGCTTATCTGATTACTTCTCAAAACACTTGAAAGAGATGTGGTGTCCCCTCCCCTGTCAGCGCCTCTTTGGGCACCTGTCACCCTCACCTATTCGTCCTCTGTACATTTCTCTTTGGTGCCCTCCTGCTACTATTCCTTAAGGGTCAGAACTGTCCTACTTTTTATCCCTCCGAGTATCTAACGCAATGCCCTCCATGCAATTTATTCTGCTTAAATATTTTTATTAAAAAACTAACACTGAAGCAACAAAAACAGATACACAAGTCATTTTTAAAATGGGCAAAAGATGTGGATAGATGTTTCTCTAAAGAAGATACGCAAGGGGGCGCCTGGGTGGCTCAGTCGGTTAAGCGTCCGCCTTCAGCTCAGGTCACGATCTCACGGTCCGTGAGTTCGAGCCCCGCGTCAGGCTCTGGGCTGATGGCTCAGAGCCTGGAGCCTGGAGCCTGCTTCAGATTCTGTGTCTCCCTCTCTCTCGGCCCCTCCCCCATTCATGCGCTGTCTCTCTCTGTCTCAAAAATAAGATAAAACGTTAAAAAAAAATAAAAAAAAACTCATTTAAGAAGATACGCATGTGGTCAACAAGCACGTGGAGAGAGGATCAGCGTCACTGGTAATTGTGGAAACGCAAATCGCAACCACTGTGAGATGCCGCTTCACGCCCATTGAGACGGCTGTTGTTATGAAAGAAACAGAAAGTGACGCACGTTGGAGACGATATGGAGACACCGGAATGGTCTTGCGTTGCGGTTGGAAATGCAACGTGATGGAGCTGCTGGAGAAAATAGGATGGTGGTTCCTCAAAAAAAATCAAGAAGGGAATTACCATACAAACCAACAGTTGCACTCCTAACTATATATGCAAAAGAAGAGCAGGGACTCAGATACTCGTACACCCGTGTTCCCAGCAGCAGCATTCATAAGGCCAAATGTAGAAACAGCCCAAACGCCCGTAAGTAGATGAACGGATAAAGCAAATGTATACAATGCCATGGAATATTCTGCCTTAAAAGGGAAGGAGCTTCTGGCACACGCTACCGTATGCATGAACTTTGAAAACACTATGCTAAGTGAGATAAGCCTGCCATACAAGGACAAACATGACATGATTCCACGAATATTATAGATTCCACCCAGAACAGGCAAATTTCCACAGAGAGAAAGTAGAATGAAGGCTACCAGGTATTGGGGTAAGAGGGGTTGAAGGGTAATTGTTTAATGGGTAACAAGCTTCTGTTTGGGATAACAAAAAAGTTCTGGAGGTAGATATGCTGATGGTTGCACAACATCGTGAATTACTTACTGCCACTGAATCACACACTTCAAAATGGCTAAAAGCATACGTTTTATGTTATGTATATTTTAGCATGATAAAAAAAAAAAACAGCTGGGGCACCTGGGTGGCTCAGTTGGTTAAGCATCCAGCTTCAGCCCAGGTCACGAACCTGCAGTTTGTGAGTTCGAGCCCTGCATTGGGCTCCGTGCTGACAGCTCAGAGCCTGGGACCTGCTTTGGATTCTGTGTCTTCCTCTCTCTTCCCCTCCCCTGCTAGCGCTCTGTCTCTCTCTCAAAAATAAACATTTAAAAAAAGTCAAAAGGATTTAGAGCCAGAGAAATATGGCTAGTGATATATAGCAGAAAGCAATGAAAAGAACATAAGAGTCCAACAGAGATGAGTTCAAGTTCAGGGTATCCTTGGCGTCATTATTAACGTGTCTGAGTGTCCATTTCCTTATGTGGAAAAGGAGGACAATAGCAGCACCTGCCACGCAGAACTGTTCTGCGGGACTATAGGACATAATCCACGAAAAGCCCTCCACAATACTATTACTCTTATGACCAACAGAAGTCACTGAGCATCTCTTATGTCCTCGGTGCTGAATGCCAAGCTCAGGAATTTGCGATTTATCCTGCTACTGAGTTGAGGACTTTTTTGAGCAAGAAATTGCCTCGGTGACAGGCAGATTTTAAGTGGTGAACTCTGGGGACGGTAGAAAGACAACGGAATATTTTATTTGAAAACAATTGGTCGAAGTGGCAGATAAGCTGACACAATGAGTTGCCAGAAAATGAATGTTTCCAGGTAGTAGTTGGGTCACTATTTAGCGGGCCGTGTCTACATTATCTTTACTCACTGTGATTGGCCAAGCTACGGGAGTAGAAGATCTAATTAAGTCCGGTGAAAGATACAAAACGCCTAACGGTTTTGTAAGGATTAATAAATAAGACGTGATCTACAGAACCGATTTCTCCTCTCTTCATTTCACATTTTGATGGGAACACTAAATCAACAAAAAATGTAATGCGTATTTCAAAACTATCCCCAAACCAAACTGCTAATCCTCTTATTCCTACCCAAAGATTTCTTTCTGTTCTTCTTTGCCACAAAGACCATTAACCCTGCTTGAATCCAAAATAAAAAGCAATTTGCAGCGGTCTAAAATACGAAATAGGTAAAATGAACTTGTCTGTCTAAAAATGTATTAAAAGTTAAAAAGAAAAATTATCTAGAAAATGGAAAAAAAATAGTTTGGAAATAACAAGCACGCTCCAGGATCACCTCAAGATAAACTAACGTCATTAATAAGGGAACTAGTGCCTGACGATTCGTTTAGAGCCAGAGGCAAAATTTAAAAATTCAAGCAGCATTGAAAAGCATACAGAGCCGGTATAATTGGCAAATGAATTAAACTTTTTGCAATTCGAAAACCGAATAAAAATTAACAAAGAAAAGCCACTGCAAAACTTTCCCGTCGTTTACAGAAATTACCAAGACTACTGTGTAAGAAGGATAAATGGCCAGAAATGCATAAAAGCACATGAACACATTTCAAAATTGCTTCAGGGTACACAAATCTCGACTCCGCATGCCTGTGTGTGTGTGTGTGTGTGTGTGTGTGTGTGTGTGCAGTTGTACAGTTAAAAAAGATAATTCAATTTTGACACATGCTGTCTTCTCGGGTTTGATTTTTACCAATTTCTCTTCTTTGCCAATATCTTTTGGACAAATGTGCCTTCAGTTCTGCCCAAACCAGACTGGAGTTGGTGGAGACGTGAAGAAAGGTTGGGTGGCTAAAATGCTGCATGTGTGAGGAGTTTTTCTCATTCTCGAAGAGAAACAGCTTTTTTTTTTATTTTTTAATATTTATTTATTTTGGAGAGAGAGAGAGAGAGAGAGAGACAGAGAGCGAGTGGGGGAGGGGCAGAGAGAGAGGGAGACAGAACCGGAAGCAGGCTCCAGGCTCCCAGCCGTCAGCACAGAGCCCGACGCGGGGCTCGAACCCACGAGCTCTGAGATCATAACCCGAGCCACCCAGGCGCCCCGAGTATTCCTGCTTCTTATCTCCACTGAGGCGAAACCAGGGTGAGTCAAATGGACCAAATATTACGCTGTATTCTGATGTGCTCACAACTCCCTCCCATCTCTCGATTTCACCATCTCTAAAACGGGAATACTACCCAGGTCTATGTCGCAGAGTTACCGTGGGGATCGTTGCATGAGAACTACTCACACAGTACCTGGCACAAAATGAGGACTCGTGAGTACTGCATTTGAAAGGAGTACTCTAGTTACTCTCAAGTGCCTTGTCTCTCCCCCTACGCTATGAATGTGCCAAGTGCAGGCATCAGGGATGGCGTGGATGTGGAGTTTTGCCTGCTCAATAAATCCCAGGGACAGGACAGGAGCTCAGAGCAGGTGGCTGTTAATAACCTTGGTGAAAGTCTAAATTAAAATACTCGCAGGCATAAGCAAAAACACAAATTGATGAAGCCACAAATGTAGGTGGGGTCGAAACTCCTTGGAGCAGATTCTGAAGGAAAGAGGAAAATAACCTTCCAAAGCCAAAGCCCGCCCCATGCATCTTGAACAGGGAGAAGAGAAATCAGAACAGCCCCAAAGGGCCCTCGAGTTCCCTGACACCACAGACTTAACACGAATAAAGCTTACCATCTTCTTCCCGCTCCAAGGCGGGTGTATGAACTGCCACCATGCTGGGCTCTCCTTGCGTGATGGGTGGTGGTGTGCATCCGAGATACTCTGCGACAAAGGAGGGACAGAGTCTTCGTGCCGTCCAGAGCAAGGGCGTAATTCCATCCGTTCCCAGGCTGTCATAACAGCGAAGGGAGCTGACGCGCTTAGGTGGCGTCGCGCGGCCCCCGTGTAAAGCACAGTCCTAAGAATTCAAGGAGTCGGACTCGCAAGCTCTTGTCTGCACCCCAGCAAATGTTTACTCTTTAATATCCGCTTGCTCACTTCTTCGTTCCCTTCTCAGCTCCAATAATTTCCCCAACCGTACACGGCTCCCATCCCTGGGCTGGGTAAGATTTCTCTAAGAGATCTAGTTTGGAATAATCAGTTGAGAAAAAAGAACCAAAAAATAAAGCCAGGCTGTACCTGGGGCAGCTTTAAGGAAGGGCGGGGGGGAGACGCTGTGAATTTAGCGTGGTCCCCTCCCTCATAAGGCTAGAAATCTTTCATCTACTTTACTTAACATAGAGCTAGCCACTATGAGGAACTCCGACTGCATCCTCCTGTGTATGCAGAAGGTTACGACTGGGCCGGGATTTCAGGATTAAGATGATTTATTCTTTGATGAACTAGAACAAAGTTGCCTCCTGGCTGGGTCTACCTGTTGAAAAGGGAAAAGAGAGCTGGGAGAATTGTCCAGTGCTGGACACATTTTAAGTCGTCTCCAGACGCCGTTCGGCGAGCATGAGGATTAAAGCCTAGCTCTCAGGCGTGCCTCAATTCCCTTGGTAATTCATGAATAAATGGATGTGGCTTTTTGAATTTTATAGGCTCTCTCGTTTACTGATGGAAAATTCCAAGCACACGGAGAGCATTAATAATAACAGCGACCATTTCTCAAAGGCCTGTTTTGAGCCAGGCGAATGTTCCGTGCTTTCCGTACATCTTCTTTCATTCTCACAGAGCGGTGGGTGCTATTAGCCTCATCCTGCAGGTTCAGAGAGGTTAGGCATCCTCCCAAGGCCATTCAGCTAGCAACTAGTAGAGCTGGGACTTAGTACCCTCCCTCTGCCCTTGACTTGGACCACACCAGCCTCCTTGAGGAGACCTTGCTGCCCACGCCCCTTCTGATCCCCAAGCCTTTTTGTTCTCTGCTCCGTCTGCTTGGAAAGTCTTTCTGAGTCTTCCATTCTCACTCAGTCAGGGCCTAGCTCAAATATCGCTTCCTTTGAGATGTTCTTCCCGTACCGTAACCCAAAGAGCTGGCAGTCGGTCCCAACTACTGAGCACTTACACCGAAAATGAACACCGAAAATTTACACCGAAAATGAACTCGTAGGTGGGCACTGTGCGAAGAAGGTCTAAGATGACTTCTGTCTGTAGTCTGTGCGTACCTGGCATCCGAGGCACTTGTGTTGCTGGGGCTGAGTGTGCGTGCATTGAGGGGGAGGGGAAAGGGGCTTTCCTGGGCCCCATTCCAGGTCTACAGACACAAAGTCTCTGGCCCAAAGTCCCTGGAATCTTTATAAGCCTCAGACCTCCAGTTTCCCTGGTGACGGGCTCCCCAGACACAGGCATGGTGCCTACGTGGAATTCAACAACTTCGAAATAAAAATCGGCAATATCACCTACAGGAAAAGGAAAGAATTGCAGAGACTGGGGCTTTTTTTTTTTTTTTTTTTAGCTTTAAAGGAATTTTCTTTTGATGGCATCTTTTTAAAATGTCATATAAATGAATTGAGTCCAAAATAACTACAAGCTCATGTTTTTAATTTGTTTTAGTGTTTTAATTTATTTTTGAGACAGAGAGGGAGAGAAGGAGCACAGGAGCTGGGTAAGGGCAGAGCGAGGGAGACAGAGGATCTGAAGAGGCCTCCATGCAGACAACAGAGACCCAACGCGGGGCCTGAACTGATGAACCGTGAGGTCGTGACCTGAGCGAAAGTCAGAGACGTAACCAACTGAGCCACCCAGGTGCCCCACTACAAGGTTACTTTTATGAAACCAGCCAGATACGTTTGTTGCTGATTTGTCAATTTCCTTCCTGAAAGGTGGGCTCTTTAGGCGTCGGGACTGTGTTTTTCACCTATGCTTCTCCAGACTCAGCACACAACTGGAGAGGAAAGCGTATACTCACGGAAACAAACAAGTGAACAGGAGGAAAGGAAGAATACTATGAGGGAGGTAAAGAAAAGTCCAATCAGGGGTTTAAGGTTAATGATTTTCTACTACTGAATTCGGGAGGACTGCACGGAGGAAAGGGCATGCACCTAAAAGTACAGTAGCTAACCTGTACCCTTTAAGGTAGAAAGTAGGCGAGGGAGGTGGGTGGGGGGTGGGTGGAACGGTCGACGGGGATTAAGGAGGGCATTCGCGGTGAGCACCGGGCGACGTATGGCAGGGTTGAATCACTATGTTGTACACCTGAAACTAATAGGACACTGTATGGTAACTGGAATCTAAAGAAGAACTTGAAAAAGAAATGGAATAAAACAAACAAAGGAAAACCAAAAACAGATAGAAAGTAGGCAATAAATATTTCTGTTTGTACATAGTATGAATTATGTTCAAATAAAAATGAGCTAGGAAGGCAGTAGAAATTTGTCCTTACTTTTTATACCAGTAAGTACAGAATCCATAGGCAGATTCTTTGGTATAAAAACATTCTCCAACTAATAAAACATCAGCAATGCATTAAAAATTCTCGGGGAGGAGAACTATGAAATAAACATAATAAATCACTTTAATGGCAATAAAACCAAGACAAATCAAAGTCCCAGCGTTGACTTTTCCAGCTATCTTTGAACAATTTTGTATCTGGAGAACAAACGTCAACATAATTCCAAAAACTTACAAAGGACAGCATGTAAATATTATATTAAACAGTTTTTCATCTAAAAGCCTTGCCTGCCTCACATTTTATAGCTTTCCCATTCAGAATGCGAATTTTTGCCTGGAAGTTGCTTTGTTTTATTATTTCTGCCACATATGCTTTTAGAGCATTGTGTAGCTGAATACTAATTCAGAAGTTCTTCTTACGTTTTTTAATTCCCTAGATGGAGTTTAATTTCTTTGTTATGACTCCTCAAGCTTTTTGAAATAAAGTAGAATTTAAGGCACACAGATTTATCCTTACTTTGGGGCATCTTAAAGTCTACTGATATCAAATGCTAGGCACAAGTTACCTACGGGTTTAATGCTTCCCACTTTTCTTTTGTTAATGAAATGTTTGCATAGCTGCTACAGTGTGTGTAGGAAGATTAAAACCTGCTGTCACTTTGTGAAGAAAAACCAGGGGCAGATTTAACACATCTGGCCCGGGAATTAAGGGAACCTGGTAAAATCAAAATTGCCCATTAGTGTACAGGAGCCTCTACCTGGGGACCGGAAGCAGGAAGGAAGAGGGGCTGACCTTTAAAACAGACCGAAATCAATTAACCCGTGTACCTGTCAACAGTCCGTGACTGGCGCTTACACGCGGGCCACCTTTAACACACCTATGAATTCCCGAGAACAAGTCCTTCTTTGGTTTCAGATGGAGGAAAACAAAATGAAATGAGCATGATGTGTCAGGATGGGGGGGGAGGGGGCGGGGTGTCGGCTAATGCTTCGCCAAGGGGACAATCATACCACAGTATGTCAACGTATGGAATGCACACGTGGTCCACCTTAAAGTTGCACAGTGCTATCTGTCAATTGCACCTCAGTTCAAAAGAAAGATGGGCCGAGAAAGCAGTCTCCCGGCGGAATCGCAAACTCAGACCCCGTCGAGCAGCTTACAGTCGCTCAGGAAAGAAAGAATGTACCAATAGAAATGAAATAGCAAGTCCCTGGGATAGATGGGAGGGGCAATTCGGCAAGCGGTGTCCCGGGTAGAAACAAAGGGAACGCCCCCCCCCCACCCCCCCCCCCCCCCCCCCCCCCGCAGCTCCAGCAATGGCCAACACACGCCTCCCCGACTCGACGCCAAGCCCGGTGGACTGGAGAGCGCGCCCATTTGGGGCCGGACGGCTTGTCACCCGCCCGAAGGCTGCAAGAGCTCGCGTCTGTGAGTTTGCACACCCTCCTGAGCTAATCCGTTCGGGGCCGCGCTGAGGGCGCGGACAGGGCCAGGCACGGAGGGCTTGGAGGCTTTCACATCTTGACTCTCCGTACTTGAGCGGCTCTTTCACGGAGGGAACTCAGCGTGTGTTTGGGCCGCAGACAGGAGAGCAGAGAGGCCTAGGAATTTAGCAGCTTGCCCAAGGCCAGTCAACCTGGTTCTGAAAACGCCAGAGAGGAGGGAGATCGACCTCTTTGTCCTAAGCACCAGGCCCAGATCCCCTCGACAAAGCGACAAAGCGTGCTTCTCTCGGAACACCAGGAGGGGCCCTGTGGCCAGCGGAAGACAGAATGAAAGGGTTAAAGGAACAGACAAAGGAAACCCGCCGCCACTGAAAACAGAGTCCAATGGGTTGAACTGATCCGAGTGACCGATTTTAAGACACTTACACTGCGCTTGAGCACCCAACTCATCTGCAGAGCCATCGGGGCGCCCAGGCCCAAACCCGGGGATCGCCAGAGTTGTTCTAAGTGGAGGCTCGCCGGGCAACGGTTCTGGCCTCTCCGGTGTCCTCTGATCACCTCTGCACTGAGAAGCCACGGCATGGGATTTATCACCGGCGCGAGAGGCCTTGGGCCCAGTGGGGCCTGTCAGTCAAAGATGACCACTGGTCTGCGTTTTGAGAGTTTCCCAGTGGGGCAGTTCTCCTCCCTGTTTCCTTCCAGAACCACCAGCTGATCCGAGGCAGCTCTTCACTTCCTCACTTGTAAGTACCATGCTTGTCTGTCAACAGTACGTTCTAAGGTGAAGGGCAGTCGACTCCCGGAAGTCGCGCGGCTAAATTCGACTGGCAGACGAGAGACAAGACAGCAGATGGACGCTGCCGGGGAGTCGTGCCTCTCACTCACCCCTCCTTCCCACCCGCTGCCAGAGCCTGCTGCTTCTTCTCTGCACAGTCTGCTTCGCGGCCCTGTCTTCTTCGCCCTGGCACAGGCATGCCCCCAGCAGCCCACCCCCTCACACCTCTGCCCGGCCGGTTCCACTCGGCAAAGCTAGCCTTCCGGGCCTCTGCTCGAGCCACGATTTTTCTATTTGACGTTTTGCCCCTCTTACTCTATTCGTTCCCTGAAGTGTATCATCTTTCCACGAACTCCAAGGCGGCTGGTGTCACAGAATAAATCTCATCATGTATTGTTTGATAGGAGTAAATGATGGAAAATTGCCCACCCATTAAGAGTCCAGAACCTGGACGGGGCACCCGGGTGGCTCGGTAGGTTAAGCGTCTGACGTCGTCTCAGGTCGTGATCTCGCTGTTCATGAGTTCGAGCCCGGCATCAGGCTCAGAGTCTGGAGCCTGCTTCGGATTCTGTGGCTCCCTCTCTCTCTGCCCCTCCCCTGCTCGCTCGCTCTCTC
Organism: Panthera uncia; assembly: GCF_023721935.1. Lineage (NCBI taxonomy): Eukaryota > Metazoa > Chordata > Mammalia > Carnivora > Felidae > Panthera > Panthera uncia. The sequence continues at coordinate 115,269,187 of NC_064817.1, read as the reverse complement.
TCTCTCTCTCAAAAATAAACATTAAAAAAAGAGAGAGAGAGTCCAGAATCCGGAGCCTTCGTTTGCTTGGGTCCGAAACCCATGTGACACTTCTTCCTGGCTGGATGAGCTACATTCCTGTTTGTAAAATGCAGATAATAATAGTCCTTACCTTACAAGGTTTTTCTGAGAATCAAATAGGTGAATACATGAAGTTCTTAGAACAGTGCCCGATAAGTAAGTATTACATAAGTTTAAATAAAAATGAATAAATAGGAAAGAGCATAAATATGGTTGCAAATTTTCTGCTGGTCTGATCTTTACATGAGGAGACAATTCTTGCCCAATAGAAAACTCAAAATATCTAAAATGACTACCACGATTTTATATACAATCGTCTTTCTCTGTAATAATAGAAATGTTGCTGTTTCAAACCATGCGCTACCAGGACAAACCGTTGTTTTATGAGGCCTTTCTGGAGACCAATGAGGTTTTAAAAATAAGCCACCACGAGGGGGCGCCTGGTGTCTCAGTCGGTCAAGCCTCTGAACTCTTGATCTCAGCTCAGGATCTTAGGTTCCTGAGTTCGCGCCCCACTGGTGTCCACACCCCCGCCTTGGCCCCGGGGATCCCACTGAAAAAAAGACAAGCCACCAACTCCTTAGAGATACCACATACTCTCATCTCCCTATGTCTTCTCTCAGCCCTTTCTTTCTGCTTCAATTGTCCTTGGGACCCGCCTTTCCCGGTCATAACCCCAGGCGTGGTCTAAGGCTCCAATGACACGTTCTTTGCTACCTATGGCCCCTCCAAGCAGGCGTGAATGGCTTCCTTGCCTGCCCTCCCACATGACAGCAGGTCCCTGGACCGGAAGTGCAGGCGCGTTCCAAGCCGCACGTGGTTAGCTGCCTACACGCCTCCCTCCTCCCTGGGTTGAGAACTCTGGGAGGGCGGAGCCCGGCTTCCTTCACGTTTGCATCCTCGGTGCCCGCGTAGTTCAGGATGTGGCCAAGAGCGCTGCTCAGCCAATGCGGAAGGACGTGTGCGTAAAGTGACGTGTTCCGTTTGGCTTTCCCACTCTTGGCTCGGCTAAGCGGTACTTGGAAAATAACAATGACGGGACTCTTGTCCAGCTATTTGAAAGTCCAAGGACAATCGTGACTCTTCTACATTTGGCCCTGCTTTTCTCTCTCTCAGAAACAAAACAAAACAAAATGATGCTTCCTCAGTAGTTCTTTATGCTTCCCACGCCCTCACCCCGTGATTTTCCATGACATTCCCTTGGCAGTCACACCTCTTGACTCTCGACCTCTTGGCCTGTTACTGTAACGCGAAATCTCTGGGAGCATCGGCCTGAGACACCGGCAGGGATCACCAGTGTTGGTGTCCTCTCCCCCCTAGATTCACGGGAGGACTGCGTCTGCCAGTTTCCCTTACACGGTTTACAGGAGCAGCCGTGTAACAGAGTTGAGCTAAAGGGATGTGAGTAGAAGTGGCCTGTGCCTCTCCCGGGCCTGGCTCACATCTGTCTCGTTCTCTGTGTGCCCACCGAATGAGCGAGGCCTCCAAGGACAAGATGCAGGGAGCCCCGCTCACTGAATGCGGGGAGAAAACTCTCTTCTGCTGCCTGAGAGAGGGCAGTGAGCAGAGCAGTTCAAGGCCTCTCGGGTTAAGCCCCCCGGATTTTAGGGCTGCTTGCCACAGAAACGAGCGCTCCAGGAAAATACCTCAGCACCTAACACAGTGCCTGTCACGTTGCAGTCTCCTTGTCAATGACAAATGAACCAAAGGCTAATGAGGAATAAAATTCATCTGCAAGACCACGAGTTCTTTCTGGTTACAGTAAGCTAGAAAGGGAACGAGGAGCCCCCAAATGCGACGAGAACCCCCCAAATGCGACGAGAACCAAAGCCGAGTGAACACTCGGAGGTTTGCTCTTGGACTGGAGGACGGAACAGTGCTGCGCTGACTTGCCTTACCCGACCTCCTCTCCCTTAACTGCTAGGCAGATTCATGCATCTGGGACGCTTGGACTTCTCTAGATTTTAGAGCCTGGAGCTTCTGGCCTGCCCTTAGCTGCTGCCTCCCATATGCCAATGAAGTCCAACATGCCTGTAACTTAGAAAAAAGCTTAGGAGATTAAGATGTACGTTTTCTGGAACATAGCCATCGTGCCACTCTTGGAGAAGCATCTGCAAGGAATCATGTTGATTGTATCTATCCGGTTGGGTTCTGAGACCTAAACCCTAACACCCACGGTACAGAATAACACTTTTCCATATCGGAAAGCATCGACTTAGATGAACGCGTACGTATCATACGGAGTATCTATGCCACATGACCTCAGCCCATCAAATTAAATCAACTGCAGTTCGGCAGGGCGAGGGAAGGAAGTGATGGGAAATGAAGCCAGAGAGAGGAGAAGGGCCAGATCATACAGCACATCCCCTCTAACGCTATTTTAGGCCCTCAGGGAACTATTAAAGAGATTTAATAAGAGGTATGTTGTGATCTGATTTCTGGTTTGGGGAGATCACTCCAGCTGCTGTGTAGAGAATGAATCTGAAGTGACAAGACTGTAGACAGACAGACGAGCCAGTGGACTGTTGGCAAAGAATGAGGAGGCCTCGAAAGAAGGCAGCGTCCGGGGATACAAAGTGAGAAGTGTACTGTAAGAACACAAATGTGGCCGGATAGAAAAGGTACCTGGTCCTTTACTATGTCACGTGCGACATGGTTTGTTAATGCCCCAGAGGTAACTGGAACTCTCAGAGGAAAGCTAGTGGGTGTAGAATACAGTGGGACTTGGCTTGGGCAGCAATATGCTTCCATATATTTGCCCTAAAGTAAAATATCTGCATTAATCAGGTCTCATCGCGGGGTCACTCTGAACCTAGAAGAACTTAAAAGTCTTGGGACTTATTAAGATGAACTGCTCTAAAGCCACATCCCTCCCTTTGAAACTCTGTGCCCGTTGCCCTTGAGAAGAGATTACTGCTTCGCATCACACACAAGGGCGAACCTTGATACGCAAGTTCATTACCGGGAGAAAAACAGAGCTCTGGAACGATGGTTCGTATCTCCTTTCTGGAGTTTCACTTAAAGAACCCCTTATAATAGTAGTATAGGACGCAAGAGCGAGCTTAGGGCATATGGGTCTGTATTTGCATCCGCTCTCCAGTACTTACGACGTAGCGAAGGCTAATAAACCTGTCTGAGCTTCGGTTTTGTCATTTACTAAATGGTAGCAAAGCTACTTGTCTGACAGGGTTTTCATTCAACAGAGGTGCCCTGGGCAGCTACTACGTGCTGGGCACCGGGCCGGGCACTAGGAACACAATAGCAGACGGGACGGTCTATGGCCCCGTCCACATGGAGTTTCTGTTCTAGTAGGAGCTCAGCACTAGACAAACTGCACACGGGGCCTGGAACAGACACCGAGGAAAGCATGGTTATCATTTTTCAACCAGCCGGTGTCGGACTCATCACACGGTCCACCTGACCTTCTGCTCAAACCGTTAACACGGGCGGAACCGTTATGCACGTGCGTCATATACATGTCCCCCATCCACCACCTGATGCGCGCATCCCCACGACGGCGCTGAAAAACAAGAGGAAATACGACCGAGGACTCCGAGATTGTGAGGACCTTCTTGAAGGAAATGCAATTGAATTTGTCTGAGATACAAAAACAAGAGAGAACACAGCCTAAAGGGCAGGAAGGGACCAACCACTTCTAAGGTAATGGTGGAATTAGAGACTCCAAGAACAGAGACAACAAAGACCCCAAGGGATGCCTGGGAAATTTTTCAAGGTGATTCATATACAATATTCAGAACGTAAGAGAAAGACATCTTCTCCCAGCAATCCCTATAGCTCCACACTAACACACACACACACACGCACACGCACGCGCACACGCGCGCGCGCGCGCAGTTGAGCATTTGACCTTCAACTAAACCCAAAAACGATCTACCTGAGTGGAAAAAGCTCCTTACGAGAGTTCAGGAACGTGGCACGTGGATGGGCCGGGAGAGCAGTGTTGCCCAGGAAAGAGATACACTCCACCAGCGGCAGAGGCCCGCTTCCTCCCCCAGAGCCTCCGCCAGCCACCTGCTGTCCTGGGAGGAGAGCACCACCGGGCCAACAGAGCTGCCCCTCTCAGATCGAGACTGGTGGATGCGAGTCGTCATTCAAAATCAAGTAGATCTTCGTATCTGAGAGAAACGAGGAAGGTGAAAGAAAAGCACCGTGATGTGTAACCTGGACAAAGGTCCAGAGCTGACTCTGTAGGAAATGGGTCATTTAGGGAGCGAAGGAAAAGTGCACATACTTCGAAGAATGGGAATGGAGGCTTCATTTATGAAGAAGAACAGACTTCTAGGACAAAAAGCAACCCAACAGTAAGAAAACGTACTTAAAAGCTAAAATGATGACTGGCAAAATATGACATTTGGTAAAAGGGCCGGATCACACAATAGAAACAGGGAAAAATGAAATTCATGATCTGGAAGATAAAGTTGAGGGAATCTTTCAGAATATAGAAAAAAAAATGATAAGACATGGAACAGTGGGGTGGGGGGTGTTCAGAGGTATAAATTCCAAAAACCACTAATAGGAGTCAAAAGAACAAGCCCCTGATGAATGGATAAGAGGAAATCATCTGAGAGCCAGCACAGGAGCAATCCCCAGGGTGAAGGAAACACAGAACATGTCGATGTGAAAGGGATCCACTGAATATTACATGGGGTGAATGAAGACAGCACCCCCTCTCCCACATCTGGACACGTCCTGACAAAATTTCAGTCGTCTAAATCTAAAAAGCCTCCAGAGAAGGAAAACAAAACTCAGACCCACACCAGACTTATCATTAGTAGTTCTGCATGACAGTGATTTTGAACCCAAAAATCAGTATCTAGCCAAGCCACCATTCAAATGTGAGGGTAAGCTAAAGACATGTTTGGACAAACAAGAAATCAGAAAGTGTACTATCTAGAGACCCTCTCCAAAACAAATATTTGCTAATATATCCTAACAAAACAAAATAAGGAAGGAAGGAGGGAAGGAAGGGAGGGAGGAAGGGAGGGAGGGAGGGAGGAAGGAAGGGAGGAAGGGAGGAAGGAAGAAGGGAGATAGGAAGGAAGGAGGGA